>NW_006800337.1:449690-517975 GCF_000485575.1 Poecilia formosa
GTTTGACTGCTTTCCCTTTTTCTGACACTAAAACCCACAGTGTTTATGCCAACCAGTTT
The DNA here is from genome assembly GCF_000485575.1 of Poecilia formosa. NCBI lineage: Eukaryota > Metazoa > Chordata > Actinopteri > Cyprinodontiformes > Poeciliidae > Poecilia > Poecilia formosa. Next base: position 449,750 of record NW_006800337.1, read on the forward strand.
ATCAAAATCAGAAACATAACAGAAACTTTAGAGTTATTTGACTGAGTCTAAATTGACCTAACTGGCTGAACATTTTCCCTTAATGGATTAATACAGTATCTGTCTGTCTGTTCAGATTAGCTTGCGGACCATGTGGTTTGGTTGGGGCCAAGCTTATCGGAAATCTCTCAGGATAAATTGATTGGTTGGAATTCCTATACATCATGGTCACTCAGGCTGTGCTGCTGCTGTCATTGGCATGTTTCTGATCTTATTGACTCTCTGCTGCCATCCTGATCCTCGTGAGGAAAAAGAGGAGACGACACATCCATCGATCGAACACAGACTTGGACGTGATGCTGCCAGTCTTTGGCTTTCCTAAAAGATTTTGGGGTTTTGTGGTTTCTAAAATGTCCAGATGTCTCTGGTTACTTTTTCTGGATGTTTTATTTTCCCCAGTACAGTATCTTACTATCCTCTGGCTGTAAAATGTTCATTTTGTTCATCAGAGGGACAGCCTGGGGGGCACACCGTCTTTGTGGGGACTACTTATAACATTAAATAGCGCCAAACAGAGGATTATGTCCAGAATGTGTGGAGTCTGCAGATATTCGAGTCATTTTATTGCAAATATGTTTAATCATTGCAACACCAACAAACCAATTCTAAATAAACATTATGACCACCAGTCTCACATGTACATATAAACTGGAGATAGAAACTAGTGGGATGAATAAAATGGGGAAATGTTGTGATTTCAGTTTAACTTCAGTACTCCAGGATCATGTTTTGACAAAATTCTAACATGGCTGAACACACGTCATCTGCCTGATAACCTCATTTCAAGAAAGCTTTATAACGCTTCTATTTGTCTGGAGTTTGTAATCTTCATTTGCACAATAAATCCAACAGTTTGTTGGGGACATATGAATATTAAAACATTATTTCACATTTATCCATCAAGCATTAGGTTTTGGTAAGCTAGCCTTTAAATCACTTGCCCTGTATGTTGGCATTTAAAAGGTGTTTTATATGGATCTAAACATAAAGAAATATTAAAATAGAAATTCAGTTTTCTGTCCATTTTATGTTGTGCAATTGGTATTCTGCCTGGAAAATAAAACCAAGATCTATAATTTCAAAAAAGAAGAAAGAAATTATGCAATTTTAGTGAAAGATGAAGTCCTGCCATGTCATTACGATGAGAACATAAAACAGTTCATCTCGATGACATTTAAGTCCATTTGGTTCCTTTTGTTTTCATCCGTTAACTATCTTACTGAATTGGCATTCAAAGGTGTGCTATCCAGTCAAATTGTACAGCACATTGATCTGCAAGAGTTGCTTTTAAATCTGTTTTATAAACTATTTTTCCCAAAACTGACCATGAATATTAAAAAAACTGATACAAAAATAAAGTGACGGGGCCGTACCAGAATGTGAGAGAATTGGTTCAAACAGAGTCCAGGTTGACACTCTTGGTAGAAGATGAAACTCAAGTTTTTAAGAAAATGGCCGCTTACCAATAAGTCAATAAGATAAATCAACTTTAGATTGACTCCAATCAATAACTTGCATCCCTAGTCAGAACCTCTGGATGTGTTGAATAATAGTGTTGTACAATAAACAATAATGTTGTTGCACCTACATGAAGTCCCCCCCCCATTCCTCAGCTGCCTACTGTGTCAATTTGTACATCAGGCTGGTCCAGAACTGACAACCTTGACATTGGCAGGGAAGTGTACTATAACTGCCTCTATCAGCACAAACACACAGACAACCATGAAGCCAGAATATTCATGAGGATGACTCAACACTGATGCTGGAGCCCTAATCTTATTATGTCCACAAAGTGGACGAGGCTGAAGACACTTTTGGTAAATCACACATTTTGTCTCTGGTTAGGAACAAAACCAGTCTGGTTCTGAAGTTTAGCCTTTTTACTAATGTAGAACATAAATGAGCCAAATGTGCAAAATGAATCACAGAGGAGGTATGTTTCACTTTGGATGTATTTCTTTTTTTTTACGCTGCACCTGCAGTGATTGTAGCCTCAGCAGTGACCGCCTGTCCTGACCGCCTGTCCTGAATGATTTCATTCTGTTTGACTGTCAGGCCATTAAGCCACTTAAATACAAGCTAATCTTATTAAGATCTAATGAGTGAAAAAACTCCCAGCCATAATTACTCATTATAAAAGTCATAAACCATTGACCATTGCTTATTCTAATTATTGCCTTTTTTTTTTTTTTTTGCCCCTGGTTTGACCCCTTACTGTCTGTCCTCCACTGCTGAAAGCTGCAGCACCTTTTTGTTTGTCCAGAGGCTCATTGGTAGGCATCAAGAGGGCCAGCTGGATATTATTGCTGCTAATGAGGATTCACAACTCTAATGCAAGCTCTCCAAGTGTGTCTGAAATGATATTGGACCCGAGCCAAGTGATAGCAGGCAGAAAGGCCGGCCCACAGAGGGGATTTCTTCCCACTGAGCAGCTCGTCACTACAGCTGTTTGCTACTCAGGAGGAAGTAAGAGGAGCGCACTGGGAGACCCTGACTCGGAGACCCTGACTGGGAGACCCTCACCGGGGCAAGAACATGTAAATACGCTGTGTCTCATCTTCAGGTAAGATATACTGACACAAGACATTCCTTCTGACAACAGGAGGCAAAAATGAACAAACGTTTGGGAAAAAACATCTTTAGCTCTTTTCTTCAGTCAGATATAATTTTTTTTTTTTAATTAATTTCATTTGAAGTTTCAAATGAGCATGTTGACATAACAGTTTTGAGTGTAAAGTAGTAAATTAAAGAAAAGATCAGTGTGTATATATATGTGTGTGTGTGTTCTCAACACATCCATAGGTTCTGACTAAAACAAAGTTGTTCACTCTGTATTTTTCCAACCTAAACTGGCCACTGCTGGTCATCCTTAAGTGGAACCAGTTAATACAGAAATAAAGGTGGTGGAGCCATACCAGAATGTGAGAGAAATTGTCTGAATGGAGTCTGGTGTGGGATGTAAAATGCACTTTATGTGGTTCTGTTTTGAAATATAAACAGATTTCACACATTTTGTTCATTTCATCTTTTATTTTTCTATCCAGCAAACCAAGTGATTAATGTTTTGGTAATATTAAAAAAATATAGATATGTCTGTTTAATAATGTGAGAAAAGCAAAATTTTTCTCACATTGTGCTACATTAAAGCTACGTCTCATTTTATTCATGGCGGATAGGTGAATGTAGCAGTGTACGGGGTGATAAACATGCCAAATCAAAAACCTGCATACACATTACATCCATTCCAGCACAACTCAATTTTTCTTAGTTTTCAAACTATAAAATGCAGCAAATGAGTCGCTAAATACTAAGTTATCAAAGATGATTTCTGTTACAGCAGTTGAATTTTTTCCATTTCTTGCTTATTTTACAGTATCTGTACTGATGCAGTTTCCTCATAGCTAAAGTTTATCCATACGTATGTTTATTTATGCAAATAACAGAACAAATTACTGTGAATCATGAAAGACCAGAGCGCTTTGCATGACAATAATCAATAGTTTGCTGCCAGCTGATTGTTATTTTTAGAAAAGAAAGGCTGCTTATTAAAGAAAAAAGGATAACAATGAAAACAAAAAAACTGCAATATTTAATCATTTCTTTAATCTACAGCAGCCACTGAGAAACTGATCTCTGTTTTTGCACTGTATTCATCTCAGGAGCTGAGAAATAAAAGTTTTCTCCCAGAGTAAGAGAGAAACAACAACAGGGTTTCCTTGTGATAATGAGATATTTTTCTCATCATCGTGAGAAAACCACATGAAAAGTATTTATATTAGGGAGTCATTTTCTGCTTTCCTTCTAATTAAATAAATCGTCCAAGCTGTGCTTAAAATGCTTCTTCCACTCTGTTATGTGCAATAGTTTCCCACTACAAAGCAGTGGCTAATGTGGTTATGTTCAATGTGGATGGTGTGTGTTTATTGTGCAGTACTTTGATGGTGTGTGTGTGTGTGTGTGTGTGTGGGGGTGTGCGTGCGTGCGTGCGTGCGTGTGTGTGTGCAGTTTTACCTGGTGGAAGATGGGGGTATTGTTCATTTTCTTTTTCTATCAGTTAAGTGATCCATTTTCAAGCAGAAGACCAATGTTTCCCCCAGTGGGTATATTTTTGAATTCATAATATTAAGCCTGTGGCTGTTTCCAAAGAATGTATTTCATGTGCAGATGGTTAGAAGTAGAACTTAACTTAAAAAAGATTAATCCATATTCACTGTGAAAACATAAGATTTTATTAGGTATTTTTTATTTTTTTTGTCGATTTTGTAGTGCAAATGTTTCAGTCCAGTTGAAATGAGGCAAAACTAACAAATCACTATGAGCCTGTTTCTCAGTCAATAATTTATTAATATTGATTAAAGAGAAATGATGGCGTCACTGGTGGATTTCTCCTCTTCTCTTATAACATGGAAAAATGTCTTGAATCCAAAATACAGAAGAGAGAATAACTACCACGACACACCAGAAAGCAAACTGGATTTCAAAAATGTGTTTAACATTTATTTTTTTGTTTGTTTGTTTTTTTTTTAAAAATATTGTTTAAAATATTCTACAAACTGTCAGACTGCCACTGCTTCTCTGTCGTCGGCCATATTTGTTTACTCTGAAATTACGTTTGATCTTGAGAAGTTTTGCATTTAGACATTTCAGCACAAGTCTTCTTTAATTTTAAAATATAATTCCTGTCTTATTTGTATTTATCCATTATCAAACGAAACATCTAAGATTTAATTGAAAGTTGCTGGATGTTTGTAGGTTCCGTTTACTCTAAAATTCACGTGAATGTAGAAATCTGAAAATGAAAATGAGAAATAATCTTTTGTATCTAACTTTTTTTTTAATGAAAAGTGTTTGTGAGGTAGTCAATGCTCAAAAAAGGTTAGACAAAAATTCTTCCGGTGATTTCTATTGTTCAGCATCTTTAGTTTCTCACATCCATCTTGAGCAGCCAGATTCTAACAGGTTCTCACTGCACTTCATTAGACCGCACCAAAATAAAACGGGTCAAAGCAAACAAACTCTTTAAGAAGCAGGAATAAGATTATTAATCTAATTTACAAAGTCATCTACATGGCCTGTTAGTGAGCACTTTGTCTCAAAGGACAAAGTGACGGCCATCGTAGATGAGGGAAAAAAACAGAGGAGTAAATTTTCACCAAAAAACTCAGCAATATTGAGACTAACCTGTGGATCTTTCTAGAAAAACACAGGAAATTTCAGATTTTTAAAAATCAAAAATACAGCAAAAAAAATCTTGAGGAAATTTTGAGGAAAAACACAGAAATTTCGGAGTTTCAAAAGTTGACTTTTTTTTTTTTTACTTTTGTCAGTTTCAAAGGTCGGAAGATTTTCACTCAGAAATTTCCAAGCTTTCTCAAGAAATTTTTTGAGACTAATCTCAAACCTTCAGGTTTTTTCTGGCCATTTTTTGAATTTTCAAACTCAGAAACTTCCAAGTTTTTGCCAGAAATTGACTCTTCTTTTGTTTTCTGTTTTCTATTTGCAATGCCCCTAATCATCTGCCTTAGACTGTACCTAGCCGATATATAGAAACTTTATCATCTATTTGGGAATTACCCTCAGTGAAATTGTGGTTCAGTCTCCCACACAGCACCAATACATAAGATCATTAAACAATTTAAAAAATAAATAATTTGATCTCAAACCGATGCAGAAAAAATGTAATTTTCTTTTATGCCTTCTAAGCATATCTACACAAGTAAAATTTACCAATAATGATAATCCATGAATCACTTGAACTTGCATTCTGAAGAAGATTTGGTACATCTTGGGTCAGCTGATAAAGGACATAATCATTTACTTAATCATACATGGCCTTAGCTGTTGTATGTAAAACCCATCATAAACCTCTCTGCCCTTTATGAATATATAATCCAAACAAACAGGGGTTGGTGTTTGTCCTGCAGTCAGATGTACAGAGGGGCGACTTGAGGAAACGGCGTCTGTAAAAACCCATCCCAGCTCGGAGAGGGCAGCATCTGCTCTGTTCTACAACCTGATAGCTCACCAGACAGCCTGGCTAAGCAAACCATGACTGATGGGCGAGCTCTGTGTCCCATGAAGGAAAATCTCATCATATCAAGGTCAGGCTGAGGGTGGCACGACAGTAAACCATGTGTGGATATTAAACATTTTATATCCAATACCTATGCAGCCGAAACAAAAAGGATTTACAGATCGTTATACCTGAATATTCATGAGGCATGTCAGTTTGGCTAAAAACAAAGTTGCAGATCATAACTGTGGGTCACTGTGGCTACATGCTGTTTGGGTGTAATGCTGCCAGTCTTTTAGTGTTTACAGTTTGCCTATACGGCTAGATGTTATGATCTCAGCTTTGTCTGACTGGAACAAAGACCAAACCATAAAAAAGGCCTTCAGGAAAATGTTCTAATGGCTGTAAGCTGATGATCTCTGTGGAGGCGGGTTGTAAAGTACCTGGTATATGGATGATGTATGGATATCTCATGGGTTTTGCCAAGGTTGCTGAGGTGTTCTTTCTGACCAATGAGCTGTGGGAATAGTCATTAAGCCTTGGACTTACCCACACATCTCATTTTCCTCATCCTTTTGTTCTTCACTTGGTTTGCTTTCTCTGCTTGTTTCATTTTCATTCATTCTGCAAGGAGAAAGATTCCACAGTTGGGCCATTTCCTTCCGATCGATCTTTGAACATATCTAAAAATAGATCATAATATTCTCCCCCTTTATTGTCATTTTGTCTGATTTATGCCAATAACCAAATTTGAGCCATAGAAAGCTCAGTCTGAGATCAATGTGTTGTATGTCAGCATACATCGGCTGTAATGGGTAGTTGACCATCAAAATGAACGAGGAACACAACTACCACTCACTGGATTGTTTCTTTTTTCGTACCGTTCTCTGTGCATTCATGATATGGTGAGACTGACACCAACAACCATCCAGCAGTCTGATTCGCTTAAACATCGGCGTTGGCCTTGAACTTCAGCAGGTTGTCTTCACCACATCTCAGTGAAAATAAACTCCTGCATTGTTGCATCTCTGCAGGAATGCAAGTACAAATCACAAATTTACATATGCAAATCTGTCAAAATCAAACATCATCCTGCGCACGCGTAAAAAAAGCAACATTCCTGGTCTGAGACGGTGGTCACTCCCGAGGTGGCGGTACTGCACCAAATTGTTGTATGTGAAGTGTTATCGAAATCGAGACACAGAAAGAAGACAATGAAGAAAGATGGCTGACGGAGAGAGTGAACAAACTGGGTTGCAGAAGTGTTTTTATCTGCTTTGCACATCTGTTAATTACTTGTCTTTTTTATTGAATAGATTATAAAGTAGGACTCAAAGTTCCCTGGCATTTTTTATGGCGTTTCTGTTGAGGTAACTAACCTAACATTATGCATTTCTAGAGATTTTGAACACTGCACTGTGGAAATGCCAAGCAAACAGTTAGAGAGGTTGGAGAGAGAAACTCATCCCAGCACGTCGAGGGACAGTCTTTTGTTTAGCAGACCGTCATTTCTTTTTTTGTGTAACTGGGAGTCTTGCATAACCAGGCAGTGGTTGGTTACCTCTGGTTTCCTAGAACTTCTCTTTGGAGACTTGAACTTCAACAAACTTGAATTCCTTATGGTTGTACCCGATGAGGATTGGAGTGTGTCCTTGCACCAGGGATTGTTCAACCCACCGGTCTGCATGAAGAAGTGAAGTCTATTTGTAGGAAACCAACAGCAGTAGCTACATTTCCATTGACCATATCATTGGCCAATTGGAGGATGATGGTACAACATGTTTTTCAGTGACTTATGATGTAAAACTTATTCACGTGTGATTTTAATTGCATTTCTTGTTTCATGGGAACACAGCAACTGTGTTTTTTCAACATTAGTGAAATAATGACAAAGTTTTGCATACATATGAATGTTGCCTTTGATCTTGTTGAGGAATAGATGAAAAGAACCCCTATAAAGAAAAAGGGCAGTTGTTGGACATATGATTGAACATAATACAAATGATTAAACACAGGCCGTTGTGACCAGTGGAGTTTTAAATGTTTAAACTCTTTGCAGGTTACAGCTGGAAAAATTAATACTTGTATGAACAGTACAGTCAAACTCAGGTGGAGTGAAATTACAGCTTTCTGCTCCTGGAAATGACTCCGGCGTCACTCAAAGTGAAAGCATTTTAGTGCTGTCACTTCATGTTTTGGCTTTAGTGTTCACACACTGACATGGATACATGTTAGACAAATTGTTGTAGCTTCTTCTATACACAAAGCATGACTACCTGCTAAACGGCTGGCATGTAGTGAGGGAACAGCAGCTCTCAAGGGGAAGGCCCACACTAAGGGGCCCTAACAGGTCAGACCTGGCCGAACAGAAAACATAATAAAAACCCAAAGCAGTATGGTTCAGCCATCAGTGTGAATCAGCATCTAATTTACACATTTCCATGACAGACTGTCAGGCCGTAGTGAAGATGAGACGTATTGACAGGCGTCAGTCACAGGAATGTGTGGAGAAGCTGTAGGTGAAAGGTTTTGTGAAGGACAGAGGCTGTTAGGCGGCATAGTTACTCTGGACTCCTGGTCCTGTCTAGACGCCCCCCTCCCCCTTAAACCCTAAACCCCCACCACTGGATGTCTGCTGGTACCGATTTAGGTTGTTTTCAGACATCTGGGTCGGCCATTTATAGACACTGTCCTTCTTTCTGAATCCTCAACAGGGAGGCAGGATTACTGATGGCAGCCGGCATGCTGACCTTAACACCCCGGGAAAATTGGGAAAATGGGCCAGTTAAGGTGACTCTTGCTTATTTCTGGCTCATAATAGATCTGCTGTCTGTGTATCAATAGTTCCCCTTTACAAGACCTGATTAAGATGAAAGAATGAATGAATGAATAAGTTTAACAAAGTTGACTACAGCTGCTAACAATGTCATCAAGCAGTCCTACAGTATAAATGTGGCTAAATGGGAGGACTGGGAGGACTTCCAGTGGGCTGCTGGGCTTTTTGGGCCACAGGGGCTTAGCTTTCAATTAGCTTTCATGTGTACCATGTGACTACAAAGGGCCAATCACATGGGCTGATCCCAGGCTACTGCAGCATTTAAAGGAGAAGTATCATGTATTTCCGAGGCACAGAGTGCAAATTATATTATAGCACTATCAAGTAACTATGTTAACTTCAACTATTGTAAAACTATATATAAAAAAATATGACAGAGGAGAAATTACAAACTAATGCAAACTCAGTTTTCAGGAAGTCATCACAACATGGCTTTTTACCAGCATTTCACTGAGGAGTATCTCCTATAAGGAGCTCAGCTGATGGGCAGCTGGTGTTTGTTAATTGCTGCTGGCTAGTCTGAAGAAACTGAGTGGGGGATTGGATTCATCAGGATTTGTGGATGAATATATAGCTATAGGCTATCATCAGCATAACAGTGGAAAATTATCTCATGTGGTCTGGTAATTTTACTAGTTGGAAGCACTTAAGCAAACCCATGACGTGATCTGTTTCTGTTTAGTAAAGACAGATTAATGACATCTAAAATGATGAAAAGAAACAGTCCAAACAGAGATCAGGTTCTACAGTTACCTTCAGTTCCTTTCACTAACTGAATATGAATGTTTAGATCAAACAAAGGAAATATTTACATTGCGTATTTGCAGATGCAACATGAATGACAAAGTACCGCCGACCTCAGACCTTTTCCTTTAGATGTCAATGAGAACTAAAGGAACATTTAAATGGCCAAGTCAAAATTCCAAATGAATCATGCTACTCTGGTCTCCACGTCTCTGAACACCAACACAATTAAACTGGGGGGAAAAAAAAGGATTACTACATGGACTGGAAGACGCAGTAGATGCTCGGGTGCACAAGAGAGTTCATGCTGAGTTCATTGAAGCGCCTTGTGAAGTAAAAATGAACTGCAGGAAAGAGGCAGCCCACTGCTCTGGCCTTTTAACCCAGAAACACCTTTGACACATTTCAGCTTCGAGAATTCTTTGGTACTTTTGACAAAAAGTAAGAAAAAAAAAAAAAACCCTGCTTGGTATTCCTTGGACATTCAGTACTTCCTGACAATTGAATTAGTTTTTTGTAAGGCTTTTGAACGATGCAAAATACAGCTTATGAGGGCTCCAAATATTCTAGCGGATATCATGTGGCATTGCTTTAATATTTAAACGTAAAGTTGTTTTCCTCACAATGCCATCTGTTTTATAAAGTCCATCAATTCCAAAAGCCCCATAGCACGACGCTCCCATCCTCTTACTTCAAATTTGTTCTCTCCAGGCCTCTTCCTTTTTCTCCCAGATGCAACAAAGGCCACTATGGAGATCAATGTTATATTCAAACCACAGAACATTTCTATAAAAACTGAAATATTTGTCCCTGAGTTGAGTTCACTTACAAACTGTAATCTGGCCTTTTATGTTGTTTTTGAAGTAAAGGCTTCTTCCTCCCCCGAGTAAAGACCTTGTCATGTGGAGAAATCTACTTTGTCTGATAACACAAATGGATCTCTATTTACTGCATGACAAGCACAGTGCAGTACTTTATGACAGTATGACCTTAAGAAAGACTGTTTCCCGGTAAGCTAACAATGCTCTAACACTGAGGTCTAACACACTGTTTTGCATTCTGACCTCTGAGTGAGCGTAATGCACTTAAATAATGCAGCACCATCACCCCATCATTCACAAGGGAGCATTCAAATAGAACTTACTGAAGTAAAAAATGTTAGTTTACTGTAGCTTCCAGGCTACCAGCTAGCTACCCCACTGAAAAAAGTGAAAATAGCAATAGAAAAAAAGAGTTGTGCTTCTACACAGTAAAAATGCCAGTGTTGAATTAACACCCAAAAGTGTCTATATGTGTCCAAGTCAGCAGGTGTTAAAGTAAGACTTTTGAAAGTGTTAAAAGATTGACACTCTTTTTTTTTTTGTTAAATTAACATTGGTCTATAATACTGAAATGGGTTTAAGAAAAGTGAAACTTTCCATTTCTATGTATTGTTTTGAATATTTTCCACTGGATTTGACTGATATTGACATTTTGTGGGTCAATTATTTACTTTTTTAACACCACATTATGTTTTGTGATCAACGCGGCACTGGTGTTACTTTTTAACATATTTTAACACCAGCACTGTTGTAAATGTTGATGTGATGCTTTGTATTGTTGAATTTAACACCTGCTGACTTGGACACATATAGACACTTTTGGGTGTTAATTCAACACTGGCATTTTTACTGTGTACACTGAACAATGTACTTGTACAGTATTGTGACATGTAAGCTAACTCAATTTTAACAGTATTATTGAAACAAACAGATGCAATATCTTCTCCTCTGTACAAATGCAGCAGTGGATGATCTTATAACACCATCTCATTTCAAACAGCGTCTGCTTTTCTAACCAATTAACACGTCTGGAAACATTCAGGTGTCACATCTGATGTGCAAACATGCTAATTTCTGAAAAAAGCGTACTTTTGTGTGTTCAGGCATAAATACAGGGGAAGGAAAATAAATCTTAGTGGAAAAACAATTGTATTTGGAACGCTTGCCAAAAAATTTAATGTTTTCATCCATAATAAAAACTCCTGAATGTATCCTAAAAGCTTCCTCAGAGTATCCCTGGAGCCAGGAGTGAATTCATGAACGCAAGACAGTTATGAATGGCTGTTTTAGAAAGGCTGACGCCGTCTCTTTATTGGAGCTGTGTGGTGTTGGGGAGTAAGTCTAATTATGGTGTCCTTTGCCTTGATTAGTCTTCTGTAAAAAGGACATCCAAGTTGGTTCACTCCCCATCTACACATCTTGCTAAGCAAGAAGTGAGCGACTGCCAGCACCAGGCTGTCCAAACCCACCTTCCAGCATGTCCTTCCTGTTACACACAAGGTGAGGGGGAAGCAGATCCAGCTCAATTAACACTCCATCTATGAGCAATACAACAGAATCAACAAGGTCTGTTACTGGACATGTGCTATAAACACATCTGGCTAAAGTATCCAATCCAGTCTTTCAAAATGGAACAATACATAATAATATTGCTATATTATAAAATAATCTCCTCGCTGTGAGGACACAATACTATAGTAAGTGATGTCTAGAGTGTCTTTAGTACTCCACTCTTACAAACTTGTAAAGCAGGTCCTATTGTGTCGTTTCGACCTGTGGTTCTTGTTGCAGCGCCACCACAGGCGAAGGAGTGAACAGGTTTTTCGATTTGGCTGACTGACAGTCAGTGTGAAAGTGAATCGCAGAAGAAAGTCCAACAAATGTAATGTTGGTCCTCAATCAAACCAAGTCTACCATACTGGTGTGAAAACACCAGTATACTCATAGCTTCCAACCACAGCAAAGAGGTATTCAGTTGTGTAACACTCAACTTGTTTAAAGCAGAATTACTATTATTTTATTCTGAGTTCTGCCGTTTTCTGGAGGTAGAATGTGTGAGAAAGGACGTTGTAGTTAGAAAAGTTCTAAGAACAGAACATTGGTAGTAAAAGAGCTGAATCAGCAGATAATGGTAAAGTTCTAAATATTTACAACGTGTCTGTCGCCCTTTTGACTTCAATGACAAAAAGCGTAAGTTAAAGCTTTGAGGGACATTTTATCCTGTGTGAGTGAATGTGGAACAACCTGGAGACTTATCCTACTCCCAATACAGATGCAACTGATATATGATAATTGTATTTTATTTGTGAAAATGAAAAACAAACAAACAAAAAAACCATCAAGGCTTTGCTTGGGGTCTAAACCACACAGATCATGTTTAAAATTTGAAAATGCATAAGTTTTTCTTTACCATAGTTAAATGATTATAAAATCCTTTTTTTTTAAGTGTCCAGAAACTGCAGCGCCGTTAATAAAAGGAACTACCACCAGCATGTGCAGCTTGTTGCTCTACTGTTGCCGTTTCTAAACGAGGCTGAGCTGATGCTCAGGAGTTTTCCTATTAAAATCAGAGCACTTTTCATATATTCAGCTTATTTTGCCAGCCTTTGGTGAAATAACCAATTTGGACTGTCTCAGTGCACATGGTAATAGCTGCCGTCTTTATAGAGGGAACTGGGCTTTGATTGCACTGTCAACTCTTCTTAATTCATTTTCACAAAACAAGTGGCAATTTAGGTTTTTGCATGCTTGAGATTGGAAGTGCTTTCATCTCCCTCCTTTTGCATTACTCCGTCTTCCACTTGCTTTGCTCTTCTACGTTCATGTCTTTATAACAAACATTTGAAAACTGCAAATCCAAATATTGCCCTTCTGTTCTGCCGAGACTTCAGAAGTGTCTTGTTGTCTTAAAATTGAAGCTACAATGCAAAGGCTAAATGTCCTGCTAAAACCGTTGATGCCGTTTATTACTTCAAATTGTTGAAAAGGGCTTTCGTGGAAACTGAAATGAGCCGTGCTGTGTCCGTGACGCCGATTGTCCAGGACAGGCCGTCTGCAGAGTCTTCCGCTGCGATGGAGGAAACCTCAACTGCTTGTCTCACCGGCAGCGTTCATAAAGCTCTCGGCCCCTACGGGGAGGTCTTTAAAACCACGCTGCTTCCAAACAGAAGCACCCGCTGGCTGGAATGCCAGACTCACCACGTTGAAGAGATAGATTTGGGTAATGGTCCAGAAACAGTCTGTCACACACAGAGAATGGGGAAGAAGGGGATTAGGACCCTGAACTTCATGGGTGTTATAACAGGAGGACGAGGAGGACGAGGAGGTGCTCTTCTGATTCCCCTTTAGTAGCCGTCACATATGGCATCACTTAGCTTTATAGTAGGTACAATATTTTCCCAAACATTGAGAAGCTTGTTGTTACACCCTCATGACCTTCAATGAGATACTATGTTTAATACATAGACTTTGAATTTGACTCGGCCCACCCTTTGTTTGGAGCGTGTTAACGTGTGCCTGAATGCAGCGTGACGCCTCAGGACTGGAGAAAGTGCTACACAAGTTCAGAACATTTAGGCTGCGTTCACACTGCAAAAGTGACCCAATTCTGATTTATTTATTTTTTTCTTGCGGTAATGTGACCTGTATCTCTGTTGGTCATGACAGTCTGAGCAACACAGATCCGACCGTTTTCGAATGCGACCCAGGCCGCTTGGATATGCAATACGTATCTGATTCAAATGTGACCTAACGTCCAGGTCGGATCCAACCGACTTGAACGTCTTTGATACTTGACAAAGGAAGAAAGACAACAACCATGGTGGACTATCAAGTTGTTAATGTGCCGGCTCCAGTCGGATAACGACTTTAAAATCCTAAAATATGCTCCACTTGTGGGAATTAGGGATTTTGCATAGGATGGCAGATCATCACACTGACTTTTGTTTTTTTGGGCTCCCCGTCCGTGGCCCCTCCTCCCAACAGTATTGGGTTGTTTTTTGTTTTGGGGTCTAGTAGCTGTCTTTTGATGGGGGTTGATGTGGATATTAGGGGTTTTGTATAGCTTGTGTTTTACTTTCAGTCTCGTGTCCTGTTTTTTCCCACTTATTGGTTATCGATGGTTCCTGGCTGTGCCTCGTTCCCTGATCATGTCTGCTTGTATTTAGTCTTTCGTCTTGTGCTCTGTGGTTGTTGGTTCCTTGTCTGTTGCCGTTATTCGTGTGAGGCTCTCCTGGAAACCTGGAGTTTTTTCCTGTGCTAGTAGTTTATAATTCCGTCTGATCGTGATCCCAGTTGTGAGATTAAAGAAGTGTTTTCATCCTCACCATTAATCTGAGTCACTCTATTCCTTTTCAACGCCAAACTAAATATGTACTTAATTAAATATGTAACTTGACTCTAAACATTTACTTGGGAACTGAAGAATGAGATTCCAAACTAAATATTTAGCTTCATTTGGGAACAAAATATATTAAGGTTACAAATTTAATATTTTGTTTGGAATCATGTCATATATAAATAACTATGGTGAAAATTTGACTTTGAAAAGTGAGCACCCATTTCTTCCCACGATCCCAGGCTAAATAAACCAAAAATATTGCTGCTAATTTGTACAGTGTAGCCTTACAAACCGCCACTGTGTTTAAATGCCGGTACGTTTTGGGAGAAAACATTTTCATGTTACAGTTCAACAATGAAACAGGATGGCAGCAAACGGAGCAACTTTTCATCGACTCTCCATAGCATAATACTTTTATCCAGAGAAGAGAAGTCGTCCCACGCTGCACTGGGACAAATGAAACGTTTAGACGGTGACTTCAAAGACTCCATTTTGCTGTGGTGAAACATTAAAGAAATTGATGTCTTCAATATTTTTCTTTAGTGGAAGAGAAAACAATTCAACTGCAGCTCTTCTGCCATGAATTAACTGGAACTTGTAGCTGCAGTTCCGAACAGTTGATACGATAATGAGGCTTTTCTCTGGTCTTTGTCAGCATTCTTTTAGTAGAATTTATTGGCCTCATTGCTCCTTTCTAAATGTGTTTAGTATGTGTCGATAGGCCCTTTCTGCACGGTTAAAGGTTTGAATCTGCCAGTGTCCTTGAACAAACAATGTTTATGTGCTTCAGAGTCTCCCTGATGTTCCAAATCAAAATGTATATTCTCGCTGCTTGAATTTAATTTTTTTTAATATATATATAATTTATGTTCAAAGACTTTCCAGCATTGGTGTAAAGTGTCAAGGGCAGTCATAATAACTGTTGGGGGTTTTAACATTACTGCCCTGCTGGTGGCCAGGCAGTGAATAATGATGAGGCTCTGTGCAGTGTGGACTTTGTGTTTGATCCAACTGCTGTATGGCTGACCTTCAGATCAGGCCTGGACTCATCTGAAGGTCAGCATGCATAAGCAGCCAGTCTGGACTAAAGAAACGCACGGAGCCGTCCTGATAAGGACATTTGGTCTGCAGTCGTCGTAGAATCCACACCTCTATGCTGGGAACTTTGGTTTGCGTTCGGGAGAGGAAGTGCTCTGGTTTAGAGTTTTGCTTGGATGATCAAATAAACTTTAGAAAATTAACACCCTCAGTTACCTTTTATTGTATTTTTATTTTCAGTTTGTTTGTCCAATAATCAGTTTCTACACCTGGAGTTATGGTGCCAGTGTCCAGCAATCTCACCAGTCACAGGACATTTAAAGCTGCAGTATGTAACTTTTCTTAAAAAAATATACCATCTGAAGAAATGCTCTACTCCAGACCAAAAGCAACCAATCAGAACCAGGAGGAGGGTCTTAGTGCCTTCAATCAAACCAACTTACTCGCTGCTCAATGCGCTAATGGTGGAAAAACAACTTACCGTTGCAAGAAAACTGTTTATCTGCCATCCTCAGTGGCTAGGGTAACTGGCAATAGCATTCACAACAGGCTAGCTGCAGCCTAGCAAGAGAGCAAGGAGGTTACGGGGAGGGGGAAATGAGCAGCTCCAACAGAGGGTGATTGACAGCGCTAAGGCCCGCCTCCTGGCTCTGATTGGTTGTGTCTAGTTAAAACTGGGAGAAGGCAGAGGAGTTCCATTTTTTTTTTCAGATTATCTGTCACAACAAGGAGACAGTTTCAACTTGTTCTTTATAAAAGTTACATACTGCAGCTTTAAATATTACAACAGCTTGCTAAACTGTACTTGCACGATGCTGTAACTGCATCATGTTGTCCACTTGGTTTTAAAACTGGAGTGTAGAACTGAACCTGACGGCCCAACCTTTTCTGTCACCTCCCTCCCAATCATATTGATGCTTTGAGAATGTTGGATTTAACAGTCCACAACTCTTCGTACTTTGACCCAACTTCGCAGCCTTCTCCCTCTTCCTCTAACTTTTCCACAGTGTTTCTCTTCACTCCACCACCCCCACCTCATCTTCCTGCTCAATCCGCTTGCTGCAAAGTCAAGGGAGCCAGTTACAGTTGAGATAAAACCCCAAACCACCATCTGTCCTTCTCTCATTAAAGTTGAGCATATGTTAATGCAGCCTCTCTGCAGCCTTCGCATGCTGCTGGTAAGTCAAGGACAAAATTGAATTGCTTCAGGAGATTGCATCTTCCCCATATGCTTTGGCAGTTTGGCTACACTACAGTATCTTCCCTAATGTCTCCATTTGCTTTTGATTTTCTTCTCCTGTTACAGCAAGACACGTTTGCCTAATGGAGAAAAAAAACATCTCTAACCCAGTTCCTTATCCTACTGCTGTATGTTTGTCTATTCTCAGGATCACTTGTGTGCTCCAGGTTGATATCCCACATTTACCAATTGTTTATCCACTATAATACTTGGTAGGACTACTTCAAGTCAGCCAGTGATTATAATTCTTTAGCTCAAGAATGCAAAACATTATTTATGCATCACTATTGAGTAAAAAGATCAGTAGCTCAACATGATGTGAAATTAAAAATACATTAATTCAATTAAAACAGTTTATTA
This sequence comes from Poecilia formosa, assembly GCF_000485575.1. Taxonomy (NCBI): domain Eukaryota; kingdom Metazoa; phylum Chordata; class Actinopteri; order Cyprinodontiformes; family Poeciliidae; genus Poecilia; species Poecilia formosa. Next base: position 467,180 of record NW_006800337.1, read on the forward strand.
ATCTCAAAGGGAAGTCTAATGTAATTCATGTTATACATTTTTTTAATAAGTTGCTGTGATGGCTGTGGGTAGGGTAAGAATCTCCTGTAGCAGTCCGTATTACAGCATACCTGAAGAAGCTTCTGACTGTAGATACTCTGTTGTAGAACAGTCTCATAATGCTACAATATTTTGACACTGTTACAAATTTTTGACTGCTTTCTTAGCAGACAAAAACCATTTATGTGTATAAATGTTTTTTCTGCACAGTTTGAAGCATCACATTAGAAATGGTTGATGGAAACGGCAACATGGAAAATAACTTTCTCAATTTCGTCCAAAATGTTTGCTGAATGAGTTCTGACGTAGTGAACGTTAATATCACACAACTGATCAGCTGATTCTATTAGAATTGTGATTTATTTCTTTGTCTCCAGACAAAATACAGCATTGCCAATACCAGTTGACATGACAGTTGAATAATTATCCAATAGCAACATATTCCTAGAAACGTCTGTTCATTTGTCTGAGAAGTGTGGTCTGTGTTACCTAGCAACCTCGACTTCCTATTTATTACAGCCATGTGTCGTGTCAACTTCTGACGGAATGACCCTTTAACCAGCCTGACTGAAACACGTCTCATTCACTTTTTTGTTACATGGAAGTTTGCTTAAATTTCGCATGACAGTTTGATGGAAACAAAGCTAATGAATCAGGAAATGTTCACACCGTTAGCTGAAATAAACTCAAGTAAAATGTGTCGTCTTATATTTGATGTCTCTGACAAATATTTATAAAATATGAACTGTTCCTTTTCGTGTGAAATTCTGCTGCAACCTGAAGAGTAAATGTGAAGCACATTAGGAGATAAAAACTTCACACTACAACGCTAACACAACTCTTCGTCTTCTCGGTTTTATACAAATATTTTCCAATGCCGTTTGGTCAATAACTTCTCTAAAAGTACGTGGAGCCTGGGTTGTAAGTATTTTTCTTAAGCTTCAAACTGGGTTAACAGAGCTTTTCTGCAGCTAGAGTTTACAGTTCAACACACACACGCAAACACACACACACACACACACACACACACACACACACGCAGACCATTTGAGTGGTGGACACAAGCACAGAGATGATCCAGTCAATGAAATGAGACCATCTGCCTTCCAGTCACATTTTTCACTTTCTCTAAACCTTCAGGCTGGTTTTCAGTTTGGTTTTATGAAACATATATGTATATAAAACAGTCATTTAAAAAAATAAAATAAAATATAGTGTTGGTGTGTGAAGCGTATAATTTTTATTTCACACGAATGTGAATTCTGCTCCTGGAAGGTAATTTTAAAATGGAAAGCAGAGCAGGGGGAGGTGACAGAGTGATTAACCCCTTAATAAACTCATCTGTGCACACGGCTCATGTAATATATCTCTGTTGAGGAATCATGCCTTTTGAGTAGCTTATGGAATATTAAACCATTTAAAGTAGTGTCACCTTTTTGCCAAAAGGTGAATTTAGGCAAACAGTAACTATTTTAGGAAGGTGGTGATATTTTGGTATTGATCCAATACCAAATCAATAAAATATTAATACTTTATATGATTAAAGTTTGATAAATCATCAAACTTCTCACTGTCAGATGTTTTCATCTATTTGTGTATTTAGTTTGTTAAAACCAACAACAGAATTTGGACAACGTTTACAAGTGTCTACAAAATACTTAGTGGTGCATGTAACAGTATATTTATATTTAATGTTCCATTCCGCTGTATGTCCAAACTTACTCTTTTGCACCAAGTAGTTTTTATTAAAATTCCATTAAAGTTGTTAGAAAATACATTTGTTAAAATCTAACTATAATATGAGCCATGAAATGTGTACTGTCTGCGGGATGCAACTGACTGTTAGCTCCACAGAGAGAGAGAGAAATGTAAAAACTGAAGATAAATACAAGAAATTGTGAGAGAAACAATAGAGAAGAACATGAAGGATTATTTAGCCCGTCCTGGACGTCAGGTCATGAGTTCATACAAAGCAAAAGAATCAGATCTGATGTATTTTTTTTATTGTTGTTTTCTTTTGTGAATTACGTGAAAAAAGACGGTAAAGGAGACGAGATTTAAGACCATTAAAAATGATTCAGTCCCCCAAGAATTCAGCTTGTGAGGTCTGTGTAGTTAATATACTTATTTTCTGTAATTAATCATTAACTGTCACATGTAAAGTATAAGACTCGGTTTTGATATGTTTTTCTTTAATGAGCAGTCCTCAGGGGTCGTCAACACCAGAATAGACCTTGTTACTTTACATTGTCTGTAAATCCTTCAGGGTGCTAAAGTGCACATAGGGCTGCAACGATTAATTGTATTAATCATGATGATTTGATTACTGACATAATCGTTGACTAATTTAGTCATCAATTAACTGTTAATGAGAGTATACCGGCTCAAAAAAGGCCATTTGCTAAATAGTAACACACCCAGAACTTTAACTACGCCAAAACTGTACCAAAAAAAAAAAAAGATTTTGCAACTTGGCTACATCTTGTTCAAATTCCGCATAAAAATAAAAGAAAAATTATATTAAGTACCTCTTGCTACCTTGTTAAGAATCAACAGATCAGCCCAAACTGTGTTGGTGCCAAATCGAGCAGAAAGCGCTGAGGTTTCCACATGCTGATGTTAGAATGAATTAGTTTTAGCTCCTGACGCTTTCATTAAAGAAATGTTTTTAATTGGCAATAAAATCTTAATTTTCTATTTTAGAAAATAATTAAATATTTATTTCTATTTTAAATATTGTGTAAAATAAACTTGCAGAGGTTAAATTAAAAATCAGCAGAGTGCAGTATTTAAAGAAAAAAAATGCAAACAATGGATTAATCGTCAGAATAATCCATTACTAAAATAACAATTATTGTGCAACATTACCGTTTGGTTACTGAGGTGGTAATCATCACTATTCACCTTTAACTTTTGCTGGTAGGTGAATGGGACTGAACCAGCTGAGCCATCCCGACACATAAACCAGCTCTGAGCTGTAGCGCTGCCCTCATCCTGCATTTTCAGCTACTTCTACCCCCACAGAGCATTAACTACTCATTAAATTTCATCTTTACAGAACTGGAGCATGCATGACAACAGTTAAAAGCACGTTTCTACTTGCTCAAAGGTGAACGGGATTCCTGAGGGCTCCATAAAATTAACAGCGATGGTAAAAGGCAGCCTTTTGTACCTTTTATAGCTCAGTACATTTGCAGGTTGGAAGAGTAATATGTAGGGAGACTCGCTGCCGCTCGCAGAGCAGTTCTGCTTTTTTACTTGATAAATGCACTTGTCACTAGTAAAATGATGCTGCTTGCAAAGCTATTGATTTTTGCTTCTTGGAGTCTTGGTCCCAAAAGCCCCTTTGCTCTAAAATCGGGGCAGCGGAACAAAAAGCCAGAGAAACCGAAACGGGACCGTCTCAGAGCAAACATTGCGCAGTAATAAAACGAGGCAAACAAACTAAAACCAACACTTCCACGTGGCGAAAGGACAACGTAGGCGTGTGGTGTGGCGCAGCGCGTGAGCTCAGACCCTGAGACTTTTACATGGCTGGTTGAAAAAGCTGCTCCAGCTTTGCTCACGTTGTGACAAAACCTTTTCCTCGTCCTGCTGTGATAATGCAGGCGCCCGTGTAATGATGTGGAGCAGAAAAGGAGACCCCAAGGTGAGCGAGGGGAAAGCCCATGTATCACAGCACAGCCTCCATCTTCACACCTATTCACAGGCCATCAGGCCCCAGTAAAAAATAAATTGCTGCACTTCACAGTTCAGTGGAGGGAAACAGGCCAGTTGTTTGAAGCTGAAGCTCATCTGGTTATCAGTCGCGCACACATACATTTAACAAAGGATCACACATTCAAAGGAAAACACACACTAATATATATATGTATATTTCAGTTTAAAAAATGCATCAGATTAGTCACACTCTAGCGCTGTGATTAATCACCATGCTTAATTTTGTAAGCTTGAGAAGAAAAATAAAATAAATTTTGTCTTAAAAATGTAAAGGAAAAATCTTTTATTGTCTCAAACCGAACAACTCGGTTTTCCAGGTTTTTATATTCTGGACGATTCAGAAGAAGTCATTTTGTTACAAACATCATCTAGAAACACTAACTATAAACGTTGTGATGCTAAAGCTCAGCAGTTTGAGCTCATCTGGTCTCATTTAGTGACTTTGCATTGCTGACCATAAAACCTGTCGTCTGCCTGTAGTTTCATAAATGGCAGCAGAGGAAGTGAATGAAACGGTTCATTCTGTGTTGGTCTCGCTTCCATATATTGAATTAACATTAACAGCTGCCTCATTCGGTTCAGCACTTCTCTCTTCGCGGTGAAGGATGGCGATTTACAGCGCAGGCGATTTTCTGTAAGTTTTATAGCATCAAACGTTAGTGATCTAGACTTTTAACAGTCTACACCTCCAGGAAGCAATCGTTTCTCAATAGCCGAGAATCCAGACCGTCTGAACGATGCAAAGGAGAGAGCAAAAGGCTGGTTTGTTTCATCAGGCTAACATTTTGGTGAAGTCACTAAGGTGTTTGTTTTGTGTTTTAGTTCAATTTTTCACTGTTTGGTTTTGTGCCACTTACTGTTTTAAGCCAACTTTTTGCTTGTCTATAGCATCTTATCTTGCAGAGCTGCACATGTGACCTGAGCTCCACCGCCACCCTATCAGTGTTTTAAGTGGGCTGGTTCCACACCAGGAAATTTTACCTGTCAGAGCACAAAGAGTCTTTACCAACGTAGTACCAGGACTGTTCCTGGTGTTACATTTTGTTTGCTCATTTCTTTATAGATATCAAAGACAAATGTCACATCGGTTTAAAGGTTTGTGAAATCCTGTTTGTATAAAACTATTATGTAGTTTTTGAAGAGAGTTGTTTTCTCTGGAAACCAGAAGGACTCAAATTATTCCTACTACTCCTAAAGGTGTCTATGTTCTTATTTTCATCTTTCTGCCGTTGCTCTCGGGCCGATTCATCTGAGGTCACCAGTCTCTTCCCAACACCCAATGAGAAACGCTGGTGTTTTGCCACCAGATTTGTTTCTCTTCATTCCTTGTTAGGAATCTGTTTCTGATTCGCTGAGATCACAGCTCAACCTTTATTCACTACCTTTCAGCAGGAAATGCTGGACGCATTGATTTTCTGGTGCGGCCACTTCTGGACCTCCTGATCACGTTTCGACTTTGTTCATTGGAGTTAAAGCTCCATAAACCTTCTGCTTAGTCAATATTTCACAGTGCAAAGTTCCCTTTCTCAAGGTTGGTTTATTTATATGAATTTTTGACCTCTGCATACAATCTAGAAAGTTAATCCAGTTTATGTCACATGATTTATTTTTAGCTTTCCTTCTCCACAAGAAAACTAATTAATAGAAAAACTCATGTTTTCAGCTATTTCTGTTGAACTCGTATTTTATTCCATTTACCTCTGTTTTATTTGATTTTGGTTTCTTCTTTTAACTGATTTCTTTCCTCCTCTTTGCTTCTGGCAAAGTTGATCTCAGAATCCATACTTTTCCCCTGGGAACAATATGTCTGGACCCCTAAAGTGATTAATACGCTATTTGTGATGTAAAATGAACAATTTGAGTTCTGAGCGTAAATCCTCAACAGTTCAACATAAATACTCTGACTTGTATTATGGTATGTTACATTTTTTATTTTTATTTTAGTCTTTTAACCTTTTATCACACGTTTGGGACAGGCTACCAACTCAATATTTGGCAGAGACAATTATTCACAGTAATATGTCCTGGATGATCCCTTCTGCCTTATTGCTTTTGCCACTTGTCTTTAAATCTCTGTCATTTGAAAACTGGATTTTAATCTGGTTAGCTTTGATAATAAAATTTGTTTGATCATCAAAAAAACTGAGTGAGAAAATATATTATCACAACATGTAATGTGTAATTAGTACTAAGCAAATTTCTCTTGGAAAAGTTAACATTTCCTTCTTGATACTTTGTTGTCAGCCTTCAGTACATGAGGCGTGTGATGAATACTATGAAGTAAACCAATAAAGGCTGGTTACACGGCACCGTGTTCATTTTTTCCCTTCTCAGTTTGTGTCTGAATCACACTGCGCACGGCTCCAGAAATAGTCCACGCTCCAAGCCTGGCTGCCGCTCCCTGCCTGCATACAAATCACTTACTTACAGATCAAGTTTGGTGTAAAACACATTAAACACTCGCTGTTTTTGACATACCATTTCATGAAACAAAGTGCCACAAAGCATGAAGTCTTTCCACAAGCCGTGGATGCCATTTGGATGAAAAGCTTTTCTGTGTGGTGGTTTTCAAGGTAAGTGGGCCACATTCATATTTCCCTTCTGAAATATATATAAAGTGATGAAGCTTCCAAGTTGGGGATGAAAACACTGGAAGAGCCTGGGGGCTTTGAGAAATCTCCAGCACACAGGAGTAGGAGGATGCCAAAACCGTATAACTCATCCTGATTGGAAGAGATGTTGTATAAATATTAAATAAACATGAATGCAGAGAATTGTGTCTGAGTGGTGTGGTTGGTACAGCCGAGTTAGTTCAGCAGCCTAGTGTCAGTTCAAAAAGCAGTGTGTAATATTTGTAGTCATTTTGATCCAAAAATGTAACCATCCATCCATCCATCCATCCAGCCGTGGGTACATTGCAAAAACGCAAACTCTCACTGAGTATTTTTGGTCTAGTTTCTAGTGGAAATATCTTGGCACCCTTAAAATAAGACAAAACTAACTTACAAGTGACTTTTTTAGCAAGAAATAGGAGCCTGTTTTAGGTAAATTTCTTAATATTGATTAAAAAGTTCTAGTTCCATTGGCAAATTATTTCACTTGTAACAAGATATTTTCCCCATGTTTTAAGTTAATTTATCTGCCAATGGAAATAGCACTTTTTCATCAATGTTAAGGAATTATTTACTTAAAACAAGCACTTTTTTCTAGCTGATTAGTTACTTTTAAGATAGTTTGTCAAGTGTGCTAAGATAGTGTCTCTAGACAACTTGGTAAGATTTTGCACAGTCTCCCCTCACCCCCAGCCCTTTGGACCAGCTCCTCTGGGGGGAACCCAAAGAGTTCCCAGGCCAGCTGGGAAACCTCATCCCTCCAGCGTGTCCTGGGTCTTTCCCTGGTCTTCCTTCCGGTGGAACGTACCTGGGACACCTCACCAGTTGTTCCAAACCACCTCAACTGGCTCCTCTTGATGTGAAGCAGCAACTCTACTCTGAGTCCCTCCTGGATTACTGAGGTTCTTACCTTATCTTTATGGATGAGTCCAGGCACCATATGGAGAAAACTCATTTTGGCTGCTTGTACCTCTGACCTCATTCTTCCAGTCATGACCCAAAACTCATGACCATAGATGAAGGTAGGAACTTAGATTGACTGGTAAATCGAGAGCTTTGCTTTTTGACTCGGCTCTCTCTTCGCCATGACAGACTATTATAGCGCCCGCTTCACAGCTGACGCTTCACCAATCTGCCTGTTGGTCTCCCGCTCCATTTTTCCCTTATTTATAAAAATTTATATCATAAAACAAGATGATGAAATTTGACTGAATGTCTTGGGCTACTGTGTGCTTCCACTGTTTTGTCTTGCACTGAAATGCGGCAAAGTGCTAAAAAAAAACAAAATCCTCATCTGAGACATCTCCAGACCATAGGAAATGTTGTGAACTACCAGCTTTGCAGAAACTGTGTAAACACGCTTTTTCACCCAAAAGAGAAACACAGATTTTTCAATAAGCTTCTCGGGACCTCGAGAAAGTCAGGTTCGCATCTTTTTGTTTTCCTTCATGTCCCCTTAGGGCCTCCGTATCGTAGTGTTCAAAGTGTGTGAAAAAAGTACAGGCTCATATTCCAGAAATTACGGCACTTGTTTTAGATGACAGAGCCTCTTATTAACCATTGTTCTTTACTGTATTGTAGTTGTAAAGAGCCGTGTGATGTGTCCAGGTTGTATTCTGCTTCTTGACCAATGACTGATGGAGATGGACACCAGGTCCCCCTGCAGGAGTAAGCGGGGTATATGGATGGATATCCATGTCCAACCTTTATGTTTTAAGTATTCAAAGTATTTTAGGCAAATGTTTTCTTGTTCTTTTTTTGTGTATGTATGCCTGTGATTTTAATTTTATTTGGATGTTTACATATTTTAATTTTCTCTTCTGTCTGCAACACAAATCTACCCAAGTGTGTTACTTACATTACCTTATTTTTTCTTGAAAGAACTGTAATTTTAACTCAATAAGTTAAAACTACAGACACATTGTGGCAGCCATAAACAATATCAAAATGTGCTTCTGTGAATAGAACATCAAAAACATTAAACATTTCAAGAAGACACAAAAAGACCTAACATTAATGTGCCAAAGTTAATGACCATATTGAAAAAGATCCAGTTATCTGAGTTATGAGAAGGGGGGGAAGCTGAAACGGTAACAGTCATGCTGATCGTACTCGGTACTGTATTATTCTAATCCCTGCAGACAGAGAAGAAGACAGATTTGTTTCTGTGCCGGATCAATGGCTGAGTCTCCAGTGGCACTTTCTCTTTCATTTATCTCCGCCACTTTGATTCCATTGTTGGAGCAGAATGGAGGCGTTGCCACGTGAATGCTGGGGCTCAGCAACTCCAGCGCTCATCCATCTGTGTTGCACTTCTTCAGTCGTCTCCTTTTATACGAATGGTTAATGACATGAAACTGCCGTCTGGCTGTCACAGCACAACATGCTAATCTAATCGCGTCTCTTAGAAGTTGAAGTTATTATATTAACCATGCTTTACTACTACACACTGTAAGAGTCTTTAAGTCTTTTTTTTCCCCTAAAGTACAGCACAGGGAAAAAGTTACAGATCAACTTAAACTTTATGCTCACAATGCCTTTCCCTGTGTTATGTCGTGCTATCAGTCAAGGTCAAGGTCAAATTTATTTTTAATGCGCAATTCAAACAGCACAGGCTGCACAAAGTGCTTAACAATAAAAAAAGAAACACTAAAAGGCATCAAAAGGTAAACATTAAAGGAAAGAGCTTAAAAGGCTGAAAAGGAAAGGAGAAAGGTACAACACAGAAAACATTTGGGTCAATGTGTACTAAAAGCCAGATCATAAACGTGAGTCAATCAACCTCATCGACGCACTGCTCAATGTACTAACAGAGGAGAAACGACTTACCGTTACCGGATAACTGTTCATCCATCATCATCGGTGGCTATGCTAGCTAGCTCACGGCAGACTTTGTTGTGATGAATTAGCTGTAACGTACCAGAGAGCAATGGAGAAGGTCTGAGCAGCTTGTACATAAGGGTGATTGCTAAGGCCCTCCTCCAGACTCTGATTGGTTGTGTGACAGGTCTGTTATAAAACTCAAAGAAGTCGATTTTACATAACATCCCCTTACAAACTGCATCAGTGTTAATTTAATATGACCATAAAAACAAAAGAAAAAAAATAGTTCTGTATTAGTAAAAGAAAAGCAGTTGAATAGTTTCAGGTTGTTCATCCATCCTGTGACATGAACCCATTTCAGGACCTTCCAAGTAAAGTAGAATCTCTCATATGTCAGACGCCAAACAGGATCCACCGGTAAACTTCCTATCCATGCTAATTCCAAGCAGCCTTTGCCTTTCCCTTTAATGACAACGTGGAATTATTGTAATTATGTGTGGGCTCATCACTACACATTATGGAAGCGCTACCTGCCAGCTGTCCCCCACACAGTGAAGGTCATTACAAGTGCAGGATTAATCCTCATCATCCACAGGGGCTCCAGCAAACCGCCTTCCTATCCTAAACCACAAGATGTCTGTTTTTCTTTATTAGCTTTTGGATAACAGAATTTTTTTCTCTCTCACACATAACACAAAATAAACCCCGACCCCCCGCCTAGAGGAGCCATGATGGCTTCGTTTTCCTTTGCCAGAAGTCGTGTATAGAAGAGCCTGGTTTACTTTGAAAAGAAACGACACAAAACCTTTGAGCTTCACAATAAGTAAACCGAGATGACACTGACGTTTTTATCTCACCACAGACCACCAGGACACCTGTGGCTAAAATCATCCTGCCAATTCACTTACTAGGAATTTCATCCTGACCAGCAAACCATGAAAGACTTTGTTGTTTGGTGGAAATCCCCCGCAGTGGCACGTCTGAGCAGCAGGGCAGTCGGTCTTCAAGAGATGAAGTAGCTGACAGCATTTGGTCTCTGAATAAAGTTTTTGATTTATTCTTTGCCGTCAACAGAGGTTATTTGAGAATTTTAAATGATTTCAAAATGTATTCCACTGTAAAAACCCCAGCAGGCATACAAGCACTGTGGAGAAAGTATTTTTCAAAGACTTTTTGATCATGAATCTCTTTTTAATATCAGACAAAGATAACTTAACACTGTTTTTAATTGATGATTTCCCCTGTATATATTGGAAGGAAAAACAACAAATGAACCTGGTCTGAAGTAGTTTAGACTTTTAACTAAATGTTGTCAAATTTAGGAAGAAACTAAAGTCTTGGAGAAAAATCTCCTTAAAGGAGTAGTTTCCTACATTGTACCTTTTACTTTTGAGTTTAAACTGAAATATCACTACTTTTATATGAGTGAAATTTTTGGATATTTTGTCCATTTTGACTAACTAAAGGGAGAAGAAACATATTTTAACCAAAAGTGCAGCCAATACACAGTTTATTAAAATTATAAAATGCTGTATATAGCAAACATAACTTAAAATAAGTTTGACACATTGAAAGTGGGCCTTCTGTCTCTTTAGAAAGCTCCTGCGCTTCCTGACTCCACCTTATTTCTGACTCCACCTTCCTCTTGATGCTGTCTTCTTTCGGACACCGCCTCCAGACCCTCATCACAACATTTAGCACCATTGGGATGAGAAGTAGTTTGTATAATGACCTCAGCAGATGCTCAGTTCCAAAGAGCCACTGCTGGCTCTAAGGAGTTCAGGATTACTGAGGTTAAGATGTTTTTTTAAGCGAGTCTCCACCACCCTACCAGCATGGCTAGGTGGGCCCCATATGGGGAAAAGGAGGGCAGATCAGATGGGTCCCACATGGGTTTGCCCATGTAGGGCCACAGCCCACATGGGCCCTACATGGTGGTGGACCCACATGGGTTTGCCCATTTAGGGCCCATGTGGGCTGTGGTCCTACATGGGCAAACCCAAGTGGGGCCACCGTGGAACACGCTGACAAACCCATATGGGACCCATATGTCAGCTCTCCTTTCCCCCATATGGGTCCCACCTAGGCATGCTGGCAGAGCAGTAAGGTGGGAGAACATCAAACACCAAACTAAAGCAATTAAAAGTAACTACAACATATATAACAGCTAAACAGAGTAAGCAAAGCAGTAGTAAAGGGCAGATGAAGTTGGGAGCTTTTTTGGCTACTCAAAATTTCAACATGACAATGCAGATGTGTAGGAATAATCAAAAAGAACATGAATCCGGTCTTTATAATCAGCCAAGAAGCAAAGCTGATGAGATGAAGGCTCTCTGTTCCTTATGAGGGACTCCACTTCCAGTCCTCCATACTGGTTGTTCTTGCAGTAAATACTGGTGAGTTATATGGTTGAAGAAGACGGATGAGTGCATAAAAAGGGAAAGTCTTGCATTAGCAGATGGGTAATGGATCTGAGCTGCCCACTCAGCGCCGGCACATATATCACCCCACGTCACTCTGTCTGTATAAAAAGCACAGATAAATAAATTAACAAAAGCCATTAAAGTGATTTGACTTTAGAATAAAAAGGCAGAGTTCAGAGTTGTGAAGAGGGGTTTTGTAAGGTACATATTAGTAGTTACTGTCTGACCTGCTGTTAAAGATCAATTTATGTCTTTATTCCGGTTTGTGATGTGAGCGATCAAAAAACGAGTCATAATTGCCTTGCTAGTGAGGAGTAGTGTTCAAGGTTGGCATATCTGGTAGATATATTTCACCATCTGAGTCACACAAAAACACAAATGCAAAGCAGAAATGAAAACTTCCTTACAAGCACAGATAAAATAAATGGATTCCGTTTGAAAGTGAATCTCTGGCAACAACATGTCCAAAGGGGCAACTTTGAGATGTTTCCACTCACAGAGAAACAAGATCCCAACACTGCTGCACTGTGTGAGATAATAGTTAAACATTTGAAGACCCTGGAGTCGAAGTCACCATTTTATTTCTCTTCATCCTTCACTGAATCCCTTGACTGGATTAGGGACCCATTTAGTTCAGTATCACTTGTTGGAAAGGGCATGACTTTACAGGAGCAGGAGAAACTAAGTGAACTGAAACAAGATCGTGGTTTAAGGCTAAGGTTTGTTGATCTACTTTGGACAGTTTTTGGATAAACACTCCCAAGGAGTTCCCCATTCTGACCAACAAAGCTGTCTCAACGTTGCATATATGCTATAGTTTATATTCCATTCCAAGCGTTACTTTGTGGACGTGTGTGTGAGGTTTCTCTTTGATGCCTTGTACAGGTTCAGCCTTGTCCTGGTTCAATCTGCCATGTACAAATGTGCTGCCTTTCACTAAGATCCACCCGAGCTGTCAGACTGCACTTACTGCCGAACACAGCCTGCTTAGCTTTACTGCCTTTGATCTGCGTTTTGACTAGCAGCAGGTAGGAGAAGTTTTCCTTCCGTCTTCCAATCCGTCACCAGTGATTGATTGCAGCACACCGTCCCACCAAACTGCATTAGGACTTGTTTGCAGGTGCAAAATGTTGTTGAAGAAATCAAGTGGGAGGAATGCTTGTTTAACCGGGTCGACTCTGGAGGCAGCATGGAGCTCAGTCGTGGAGACGGTTCTTATGTTGGCTAACTGACTGCTGCAAAAGAGATGTGTGTGAAATTATTGGTTACCTTCATGGCCATTGTCAGCTTGCATCAAGATGGGGCTAAAACCATTGATATGAACGTTGTACTTGAAGGAAAAGGTTCTCTAGATCATGAGCAACATCAAGGTAAGACGTTTAGTTGCAAAGAAGAAGGCGTCGGGTCTCCAAGGGTGTTACTGCTGTCACTCACTTCCCAATTGCACTCAGAAATATTAGGATGCATTCACTCCAGCCCTGTTCAGTCCACTTACATTGAAAGCTAGTTTGTTTGCCCAGAAAGTCTGGTTTGTTTGCTAATCAAATTCTGATGTGGACCAAAAAAGTGAACTCTGGTCACCTAAAAACCTAGATCTTAGCTCAATTAAACTGAATTCTGGCACAGTTTGAATGTATATGTGAATACAAGTGGACTGCTCCAAAAGCAGGAAGTGGCCTACAGCGCAGGGCATTCTGGGTAAATGCAAACAAAACAATACTTTTCATTACCTCTGCACCAAAATCATCAAACAAAAGCTCATATATATATATAGACAGATATATGTTTGTTTGCAGTGGTAGCGTACACTTTTCATTCTCCCAAGAATTAAAATTGAAAAGGAAAAAAAAAAAAACGTATTGGTAAAAGTTTGCAATACAATGGTATTTAGAGAAATCACTTCCTCTGGTTTGCCTTTTCTTCCTGTTCCACTTCATTGCTCATTTCAAAATAAATGTTCTTTTTTACGTGTCAGACAAAACCCCAGCAGCATCAGGAGTTTGTTGGAGAGGGCGGGTGAGACAGGGAATGGTGTGTCTCCATGGTAACCTGCATAGAACGCAGACAGTATGACAAACACCCTTTCACATGACGTGTGCTCACGTGTGTATGAGTGTGTGCGTGTGTGTGTGTTTTTAGTTGTTCTCTGAGCATCTGCTGCCAGCAGAGGACTGACATCCAAACATGTGACTGGGTCTGTCAGGACAGACACACACAGGCCCTTCTACACGGATCCATTTCAGAAAAGTAGTGTTTAGCCTCTGTTTGTTTTTTAAGTCCAACTCTTGGCTGTTTCCTGGGATAAAACTGTCATCTCCAACAACATCCTACCTAAAGAACATGACGATTCACTAAAGAAAGTTTTCAGAAAATTAACTTAGGGTTCTGACAGAACAAAGCTGTTTTGTTTTCAGGAATGTTTGCAGAATGTGCCTTTAGACCGGTGGTGATGCAACTCCCTGAGATTTTGCATCCAACTTCCAGTCAACAGCTTTGTAAAGGTTAGAGGACTTTGTAGGACTGACCTTCGTCAATAAGTTTGTTCCATAAACTCTGTTTGGAATTGATATAGAAATATTATATGTGTTCTTTGATAATGTCTTATATTCTTTGACAATATAACCTGATATATAATGAATTACTCATAACACGCTTTACTTGTATAACATAGCATACTTCATAACCTGATCACACTCCGAGCTCATGCTAAACAATGGTATCACCCTCTGAGTTCGTGCCAGGCATTGTTGTATACGTCTTGAGCTTGTGGACAGTGGCTGGTTATAACCTAATCACGTCACTATCACGCTCTGAGTTCATGCTGGGTATTGTTGGACACATGGATGATTGAATGGTCATTCCGTGTTTCATAACCTGATCACGCTCTGAGTTCGTGTTGTACCTTGAGACAGTGAGAGGTCATTCTGACCTGATCACGCTCTGGGTTTCGAACAATGGCTGGAACTCGTGGTCAGATATGAAACGGGAAATGGCCGCACTATTCTTGAAGAACCTGCCTGGGAAAGAGGAAGTGGCCATTCTTCACTCACGCAAGGATGCTTGTTAAAGAGTATAAAATTGGGGTAGTCCCTCGTCTTAGCAGAGTCTGCCGTGGGTCGCGTACGGACGCCCGGCCACGTGATTGCTACTCTGCCTGCACTGATGGCTCTCCGGTCCATGTGTCAAGGTAAGAGCGAAATATATTAGAGGACAATATAATATAATCACGTATCAGTGTATGAATGATGGCTTTGCTGTTGCAGCATTGCTTTGCTGTAATCAGTGGCAGAATAAAAGGAGACATTTATTCTAGCAGACCAGCGTGTTGACTCATTCTTGTTGCCGATCACCTCCGATCCTGTCTAAAATTGCATAAAACAGGATTAGTGCCCGGACATTTTTTTTTTTCCATAACGTTAAATTTATCTGCCTACCCTGAAAGACAGCTTTAAGTCTATTCCTTGGTGAAGAGATGAATTATCATCCTGAAAATACAGAGCTGGACGATATGGCTGAAAAACATATCACAATATAAGGTCCTCATGTCAGTTGATATGAATAATTATTGATTAGTTTTTTGTTTTGAATATCTGAACTACTGCCAAACTGGTGGTGTGACCTCTCCTCTTTTATCCGCAGTTTTCACTCCCTGGTGCTATTTTTTATTTTTAAGCAGTTATTGTCTGATCACTTCTTGTTGTCTTTTTTTTTGCCAGTAGTAACACGTGATCATGTGACTCGTGTGATGCAAAAAAAGTTTCCATCGCAGTCTTGCGAAAAATACAACATTTCGATTCTTCTGAAAAACTACCTCTTCTTAGCGAAAAACTTGTGCAATTTTATGGTCAACTGAAACGTGGCCAATGACTACTGAGTTTTTTCTTTAATGGGGGAGTTAACTTTGAACTTTTGGCTTTTCCCTGAGATGACAATTGACAGTTTGGTCGTTGACCTCTGTTTGTCTGTTTTTCTGTCTATATTTTCAATCCAGACTGGAGTTTTTTTTGTCCAGATGCCTTGATGTTGACCTCCCTTAGACAACCTTAACCTTTAACTCTATCAATCATCCAGAGGAATGACTCACGGAGGTGGATGGGAACTCCCTTTAACTGTTGACTCCTTTGCATAGGCTTGCACTGTGGATATTTGTCTTAGGAATACAAAATACAATACATTTTTCAACATATTTTTCTTCCTTTTTCGCCCCCAACGTAAAATGATTGAGAAAAAAAGAATCCTTAAAGACAAGTGACTCCAGATTTTTACTGGGCTGTGAAGCAGCTGCTTTTCAATTATATTAACAGCATGTAAGTAAAAAACAATGTATATCCATAAGCTTTGCTAGCTAAGCAGAAATTGAACACAGAACATTTCCCATAATAACTTCCTTATTACAACTCATCCCATACAGGGAGCAGAAGATGGACAGACTCTTAGAATCTAGGTTACTCCACTCAGGCAGATGTTAAATTATGAAATAAGACATCTTCTGTGTTCTGGTTGCAGTGAATAATTGATCTTTTCCCCCCGTTTTTAGAATAATCCCCTTTGACCCCTGTTCTATGTCTGAACCAAACCTGCTTTTTAGAGGAATTCAGACTGCGTCTGACCAGCTTTGTGAACGCAAGAGTCTGCAGCCACCGTTCGGCCTGAGCGGCTGCTAATAAAAGCACAGCATCCTGGATTTGATTCCCGTCTGTTTGCCTCGAGAACTCTCGGCAGCGTTACTTATCTGAAGCGACAGATGGAATGGCTGCTTTAATTACCATGTTCAGCTGCCACACAGAGGATAAAAGCAAATCTCGCCGCACACGTTCTGAGGGTCGCAGTCGGGAGATGCCGAGCGGGGCGACGTTCTTTCTCTAGGGTCGTGTATTTTTTGAAACCTTGCTCGCTGCCTTTTATTTTTATCCTCTTCCAAACAGAGTGAAAAGAGACAACGAAAAACAGAGAGAGAGAGAGGGAGCGAGAGACAGAGGGTGGGAGTGGGTGGCAGCCATCTTGGACTGGGTAAAAAGTGTAATCCTGGTCATGCTGTATCAGCAGCAGAGAGATAAGAGTGTGAGGGAATGCCTGAGCAGGGAAACCCCCTCTCTCTGCAGAGACGGGGATACTGCAGATATCGCTGCAGGCAAATTAAAGTGGGAGGAGGTGGAATGAAGCACAGTCTCTGGGGCATCTCCAGCCTCATGCTCGCTCTTATTAAACCCTACTTCATACTGGAACACGTACTGGACAAAGATGACCACAGACAGACCAACAGGAAGGAGGGTAGCACCTCGAACGTCTAACGTTGCAGAAATGTAACGTTAGACGTTACATTTCGTCGTCATGAACATATTATGGACTATTTGGACTGGAACAATCATTGGGTAATATTTTTAGAAGTGTCATAAACTCCAACATTGCATATTGGTGTAACGTCCAGCGTGATGGATGGAGTCGACCTGCAGCAGATGGTCATAACTGAACCAGACTGCTAAGTCATAGAAGCAAAGATTAGGAAAAGAGGGAAACTTTTTCATTTAGTGCAATTGATATATTCATCCTAATTATATGTGCAGTCATGGTGTTTCCAGTAATGAAAAAATTAGGACTGGCAATAATAAAATCTTAATTTTCTTTTAAAAAAAGATATATATTTATTGTTTTCAACAAATTATCAACAAAACAGCAGGACAGTTATCAGGATACATTGACATACAAAATGTCGATCAGTCTAAGACCAGTTAACGTGGGTTGACGCTTACAACACTGGGATCTTCTACATCATCTTCATCTGTTGATGAATCCAAGCAAAATCACAGCTGTAAACCGGTTCCAGCTGCTTTGTTTTAGAACCTCTTTCAGGGACTAGACAGCAAAGATCTGTTGCAGATCTGGCAAAAATGCTCATTGTCAGTCACCCAGCAGTAACTTCTACATTCAGTGAGGTTTGCACCGCCGTCCTTTTATTTTTGACTCTTCCCGTCACCGTTACAAGCTCTGAGCGCTCATTCTCCAAGTTAAAACTCATTAAAAACCACTTGAGGAGCACACTGGGACAAGAGCGACTGAGTGGACCTGCCATGTTGTCAATAGAAAATGAGAAAGCAAAGAAAATGGACGTACAAAGCATTGTGGACGATGTCGCAGAGCACAAGGCTTGTCGTATGCCCTTCAAATAGTGATGGGCAGGCCTACTCATCACTATTTGAGTTTGTGGGCCGCTACGCCAGTTTCACTAACTCAGAAACTATAGTTACAGGCTTTGGGTTGGAATAGATAAAGTGGGTGTCAAAATAATCCAATCACTATCCGTGGTGCTGAACTACCTTGAATTTGTGTTGTTTCATCATTAGTGACCACGTGATCTTTTTGTTGTTCTCTTGGTTTGTTATACTTCATGAGTAAGGATGTGGATTTTGTGTTTTTCAGTTAATTTAGTCACTGTGTTGTCGTGTCTGCCCCCTGATTGTTCCCTGCTGTTTCTTGTTCCCCTGATTAATTCCTCATGTTTTATTAACCTCACCTGCGTCCCCTGTTCCCCTCCATGTCATGTGAGGTCCCTATGCCTATCTGTCTCTGTTCCTTGCTCACCTGTGCTTCCTGGATTTGTGAACTTTATCACCTTTAAAACTATCATTTTTGCACTTCATCTTGTGTCTGACCGTGTCCATCCTCTCACCACAAACAACCACAATTCATGACATCATGTCTGAGCTTTATTAATTTGGGTAGAAAAGGTCCGGCCATTAGCCCCGCCCCCTGGCCCAGCTCTTCTCTGATAGACGATTGAGTATATGTGATTTCAAATTTATTTTGGATCTGAAATAATTTATTATTGATTCTATGAAGTTGCTTAACCTTGTTAAAAAGTTTGCTTAATAAAGATGCAATACAAATTCTAAGATGAGTTGTGGACAATCAAGTTAATTGGGTCATTTTTGAGTAGAGTTCTTGTAAAAATCAATGGTGCATGGTTCTAGAATAGTGGAGGTTTTTAAATGTTACCTTAGCTAATCTTAAACAGCACCCTCTGAGCTTATGTTGAGCTATTAAAAATAAATCTAGCCTAATTGCTTGTTGATAGAGAGAGAGCGGCTGTCAAACAGGTGAGTTTTTTAAAGTTGTGCAGCTGCAGGGCTACTCGGTTGGTTGCTTCATTAACTAAAAAAGGGTTTTGATTATTCTTTCTCGACACCAACTTGAACAGTTTATCCCAGAAAACTTTAAGTCAGAGTAAGACTCGATGAGGGTTTTGGGGTTTTCCACTCGTTCGATGGAGAGCTGGTCACGAGTCAGCCTAGGAGTTTAAGGGAAGTAGGTGGAGTTGGCTGGTGTGCAACAACAATTTCTGTTTCTTGCTAGACCTGATCTAGGACTCATTGGAGAATTTTCTTGCCTGTCGTCTTTGCCTCAGTGTTGGCTGATGAGGCAAACAATACAAAAACTGTATTGAGTAATGTATTGAGTTCCACAACCTCTGCCATTGCAACACTATTTGTTTGTCGGAGGTTTGCTCTACTTACATATTGGGGTGAAAGAGACAATGTAAAATAATACATTGGAAATGAGCATCAGGACCTGCTGTGTGAATGTAGCCTTCATCATGAACCGTAGCCTGAGAGAATCTCATTTTAGAAGCAAACCTTACTCCCATTTTGTTCATTAGTGGTCATTATGCGGAAAAAAAGAAAGAAAAGAAAACATTCTGCTTAGACAGCAAAGCTGTGCATGTAAATCTAGATCAGAAATTCCTAGAATGCACAAAGGCACAGTTAATGCAGACACAAGAAGTGCTGCCATACATTTATTCTGGGATGTTGTACCGTAAATAACCTTTCAGGACAAAGAAAATTTGTGACTGGTTTTTGCTTCTCCCCAAAACGTCTTCATGCACATTGTGCCTTCTGTCACCTTCCTGCCTCCATTTTTACTTATTTCCTTTCAGAGCATGGTGGCAGGCTGATGACGGAGGGTTTGAGAGAGCAGATAATGGTGTGTGGCATTGTATTCTTATTCCGAGCTGGAACTGCCTGGACTGGCAGCGTTTACGGCTGTTATTAGCAATTAGCACTTTGACAAACGCCGGCTCCCGCCAAGTGGTTCAATATATACATTCCAGCAAAGCAGCTAGGTGAAATCCAGACTACACTCTGATTAACATTGAAGTGAACTGCCTTATCTACGACTGATTATGAATGTTGTGGATCAAAGTAGTCCATAATATAAGTTAGCTAACCAAATAAGCTATGTTTTATTTACTTCTGAACTAGCTGCATTACTAGCTTGTAAGGTGTACCGTAAATAACCTGGAAGGTTATTTACGGTACACCTTAGCTAGCTTGCTCCAATTAGAAGCTAGGCTAGCCATTAAACATAGGAAAGACCACAAAGATCTTATTTTTTGCATGTTTCACAAGACAGACTAGCTGGGACCTGTGGGAGGACAAAATGAAATTACAGCTGCAGCAACCAGTTGCCAAGTAGGTGTTGTTCCTTCTAGGCCAGCTTTATGTATGTACAGTGCAGTGAAATTTGCCTCCTCACACATTTCTTCTGTTTCTCCTTTTTTGCTCCGCTTAAATATTTCAGATCATACAACTATTTATTTTATTAGACAAAAACAACAACAAAAAAAGAGTTAAAAAGTTAGCTTAGCTAATAAGTTAAGCTGTCTGTTTCTGCACATTTTGGAACTGAATCTCAAGCACTTTGAATTGCCTTGTTGCTGAAAATGTGCTATATAAATAAAATTACCTTACCTTACCTCCATGTATTAAACCAAGAGAAACCTAAATCAGTAATTATTGGAAATAGATCCCACCCAGAGCGTTCGTAATTAATTAAATTTAAGATAGCTCATACAGTCGTCCTTGTAAGCCCTCCACCTACAGCAGGATTCAAACCGGGGACCTTTGGAGCAACATACCAACCGAATGAATAAAATGAACTGAACTAACCAGAATATTACAGGGCAGAGCATCCCTGCCTCTGTCTCTGTGACATTATGAGAGCCACTGAATGGTTTTTCATGTAGATTTTGTGACAGGTACACCTTTGTTTTGGGAAGCCATTAATAGTTCAGTGACAAATGGTTTGACTTATTTGCTACCCAAAGCAAAGAGACATTTTGGGAATCTACCGAATGCCTTCGCTGTAATAAATGTTTTAGTGCTCCCACAGAGGGAGTGTGGTAGTTTGTTTTTATTATTCAAAATGGCACCAAGCTAAGTTGGACATGCCAACAACAATTAATGGGAAAAGCAATTGATGTCAGAGGCTGGGCCTCAAAAGACTTATCAGTTTTTATCTGTGATGGCTCCAGCGCAATGAATGCTGGGAAACTGTCCCATTAGTTTGTTTAAATAAAACGGACGCCCAGCACCAAGACCACCCCACCTGCTTCATTTATTCAGTCTTCGTAAGTAAACATTTAATTTATTCCTCAAGCTTGGGTTTGTTGTTTGATTCTGTATTTAATGGCTTCTTAAGGACATGACAAGCATTTTAAGCTTTTAAAATTCACTGATCACTTCAAACATTCCCTTAACATTTAGTTCTTTTTTTTTCACCAAACTGACTTTTGTATTTGTCCTTTTTTTTCCTCATTTTACCAACAGTCAGTAATATATATATAAAAAGGAAAATGTTCTGCACTTAAATCATAAAACTCCTGATAAAACCCCAAAGGAAAATAATTTCACAGTCCCATGATTTACAGCACGATTTCTGCTGAGGGTTTGGGAAAAAGTGCACCTCTTACTGAACGCTGCAATCCCACCTGGCAAGCTTTTAGCTTACTGTAGAATTCCCATGTGAATCAGATTGCATTCAGAGCTAACAGCGCCAAAAAAAAAAAAATCCCTCCCTTTAATTTCCCTGAGAGGCAGAGCTGGTGTTTGATAAAAGCAGGCGTCACATAAAACCATATTCATTGATTAAGTATAAGCATAAAGCAAAGCTGCGGAGTGCCATATATAACGTAGATGACACTAAGCAGAGAGCTTTTGCAGCTAATAGAGTTCAGTGGAGAGATTGTCCAAGATGTTTCCGCTGGGAATAAAAGCGTCCAGCATCAGTCACGGAGCACCGGCTTGGGAATTCAGCGAACATTGTTCTGTGTAACTAACAATTACACTGCAGTAACATACTGACTGATGACTGCTGGATTGCTAATAGCCCTATAGGTTATTAATGATATGAAAATAATTCCCTCGAACTAATATGAGAGTATACAGAAAGAAACTTAATAAAATCAACTCTTACGTGGGAGACAGGGTTGTAACCTTTCAGAAATCAAAATAAGGGACGCCCACTATGGCGCATGTCGTCCTACTCTCATTGAGTGGGATGACCGCTGCATTGGTAGACATTATTTTATGGCAGCGTGTTTTTAAAAAGTGATCCATAGAGCAATTGTTCATGCAGAGGTCAGTTAGAGCACTCCACAATAGTACTCCAATCAGAGTAGCGGGGGGCAATCAGATGTCAGGGGACTGCCTGAAAAAAACCGCTGCGTCCGCCATGGACAGCTTACAAAGAAACAAAAACAAACTGTTAGTTCAGTTAGAGATTTGAAGGACTCAGGTTAAGGGTACTGTCCTCAAGAAATATGGATTCAAAAACTGCAAAATGGATTACTTTGGGCGATCTCTTTTTGTTTCTGGGTTATTTTTGGTGGCATACTAATAGATCACTACCGTAGAAATGACGACGATACTGTAGTTTGTAAATTAAACATTATCTTCCAACAGTTTCACCAGTAATTTATGCTGGGTGGCCTGGAAGCGTCAACAATGAGAGGCTTCTCAGGGATTCCTATGTTGGTTCTCTGGCAGAGAGAGAGGAGCTTTTCCACCATTAGGTGTTTAGCATTCTAGTATTAGTGATAGAAGATAGAGTTGTACTGCAAATTTCTTTTTATTTCATCTACTTTACAATTTTATGTCACTGAAGAGATCATGGGTGTGCCAATTCATGCTGCTCGGTGATGGTGCTCACCACCTTTGCAGATGGCTACTTTAAAGAGATCCAGACAGGAACACCGACAGCTGAGCAACGGTACGGTAGTGAACGCCACAGCAGAACCAGGATGACTGTGGAGTGCAGTTGGCCGTCTGAAGGGCCATGGAGGTGCCTTGGTAAGGGGCTGAAAGTGGATTTCTCTGTTATCATCACTGGCTTAAGTGCATCTTGCACACTCCACAATGTGTGTGAAATGCACGGTTAGGCCTACAAGGAATCTGGTGTACCTGTCCCTCCCATTGAGAGGCAGGCAGAAAGAATGAGAGAAGCGCTCACGCATTTTTTTGTTGCAGGAAATGTTGAACTACCAACCTTATGTTATTATGTTCCAATGCTTATTTTACATTATCATATTTTTGCTGTGTAACAAAATTAAACTTTTTACAATCTTACCTGCTTTACTTTCTTTCGTTTTCAATAAATAAATAAAAAAACTGTGGCTCTTGAAGTCAAATTTTTAACCACTTTTTTAAACGACTTATAAAAAATGATTTTAAGGCTGTTTTTTGAAAATAAAAATGTAAAATAATGTGGTTTGAATGCATTTGAGACTGCAAAGCAGTCCGGACACCGCTCCAAAAACCAGGAAGTGGACCAGAGCACCAGGGCTGGATAAACACTTTGTCGTATCCTGGGCAACAGTTTGCAAAGCCAGGAAACTTTGCCCTTCTTTCCCATCATGCTCTCATATTAACACGTAATTACTCCAACCCCCTCTAATCTCTCTCTGCTACACCTACACAAAAATGTAAGGTTCTGAATAAAAACAAGTTTTAATGAGTAACTGCACTTAATAAAATTACTCATTGAAAGTGGTTTATTGTAGTGGCTCTCAATTAGGGCTGAAGTAAATGAATATTTTAGTAATCGAGTAATCTATCGATTATTCTTGCAATTAACATAGCAGTGTTACTATCGGATATCAACATGCGCTTTCAACTTTAGTGCATGTTGAAATATTAGACTGATCATGATTGTTTTGACTAGGCCTCAATTTAGGTTAGATTTAGACTCTTGGTTTAATCAATACATAACTTAATCAGCAGAACATTTTTCTTAGATATAATGATAATGGTTTGATTAAAATTAGTCCATGGAGCAGAGCTTTTATAGTAGATAACATTCTTAAGAGTGTATGTCATATTTCTCTGAAAAATATCTTAGTTCATTATGTCCCAAGAAGTAGAAAACTAACCAGAAAATATAAAGTGCAACAGATGTTTTAGTCCTGAAATTGCTCATGTTTGTATACGAGTTTGAAGATATTATATGAAATGTATGAAGGCTAATTATATGTTCGTCCTAGAAGCTTATTGTGCCCCCGAAAAATGACAAAAACCCAGACATAATCAGTCAATAAAATCCTCCCTGGCTGAACTTGGAGATTGGACATTATGATCCTAACACTCAGCTTTTGTCAACAACTCAGCCGAAAATGATAATGATACACAACACAAATAATAACCTGGCCAGAACATGGCGTGCTAAATAATAAAACATAATTTAACAAAGCTTTGAGGCAGACACATTTTCCTCGAAGAATTTTAATAATCATGGTACTCGAATGATTTGAGGAATCGTTGCAGCCCTACTCTCTATGCAAGTCGTGTTATTTAAATCATTACTTGTTAAGTTGCTTTATCTGTAAAACATTTTGGTTTTACCATGTCCTGGATGACTGAGTAGGCAGGTAGATAGTAAAAAAATATTAGTAGGTAGAAAAAAGTAACAGTAGGTAGAAAAAAACTATTATCTTTAAAGTATCTTAACTTAAACTTAACATGCAAAGCACCAAGTTTTTCTAGAAAAATATTCAGATTTTATTTTGTGAATTTAAAAGCTGAATGTTGAAAATAAGAAAAAAAGGCACATTTCTTTTTTTCTGTCTAGCCAGTTTTGCTAGTTTTGATTTCAAAGGCATAACAAGGCAGTTTGACCGAATTGCAATAAAATAGTGAAATGAACTAACTGCGGTCTGATTTTGTGTTATGTTTCATTCTATTGAGCAGTGCAGTAAATAAAAGGTGATACAAGTCTTTTGCATTAAGTACTTACTGGACGTTTTTTGCTTGTGTCGCAGTATCACAGCTCCTCACTTCAGCGGCTCAGACGGAGGCTGTTCAATCCGAAGTGCTGCTGTTGCGCATCCTACACTTTGGATTAAACCATTGTTCTAACAATGGCGGCGTGGGGGGAGGGGGGAGGAACCTAAAAATTCATCCTTGTTTTTCTCTTAGATCATTGGCGGATTTATTTCATTCTTTGTTTCTTTTGCCATTTTATATTTATATTACTTAAATACAAAGGTTCCTTTTATAATATATTTTCCAAGATTAGGGTTGGGGGGTGAGGAGGGGGGTCGTGGACTCTGGTGGAATATGGGCAATTTAGCAATGTGAGATAGTTTCTTTTGTTCATTTTTTTTCTGTGTTGTTGCCATGTTATACCCTTCATCGTTAATTCCTTTTGGATTAGTACAGGTTCGTACTTTAAAGCAGTTCTTCATCTTGCTTGAAGCAATCGTCCCTTAAGATTCAAGTGTTTAATAATGAGGTCAGATGAATAAAGGCAAAGAGAAAAGAAGATCTCCTTAACTGAGTGATAAAATTCCACCTCAGAGGGAAAACGTTGGCTGATTTTCCTTCCCATCAAAGGATTACTTAAAAAAAATAGAACAAAAAATATCACCGAGAACTAAAGTTAGCCTTATTTACATGATTCCAGAGCACACCATAAAGTAATTTTTGTGCCTCCACTTGGCAAGCAGTTGAATTAAAATTGTTTTCTGTTTCCATCAAAGTACCACAGATAACCCTACATTAGACAACAATATAGCCATATATGGCAAAGGAAATATGATGTGGCTGCAAATATCTATGATTCTTTAAGTGAGGGACAGAACATATTCACCTGGATAAAATATAGAATTTGATTAAAATATGCAGAAAATGTAATTTCTCCAAATTCTTAAAAATGACTAACCTGGGCAATGTCAACAGCGTGTGCTTTCATGTTTTATGAACATTTTTTTTTATTTTAAGCTGTGTGTGTGGACAGTGTTGGTAAAAGCCTTTGTCCTATAACACAACTTCATGCATTACAAGAGTCTGAAACAGAAGTGTTGCCCTGGACCCTTTTTTGGGAGGCATCGTTTCAAATAACCAGGAAAACCGAGTTAAAATCATTAGTGAAATTTATTAAAGCCAAGTAAGTGGTAACATTGTTTTGGAACAACAGAGAAATAGTTTACCGTTACGGCGCTGGTCCATCACCATGCTTCCTTAAACGACATAGAAAAATGACCCAGGACAACAGTTCCTTTTCTACCGAAGCCACGCCCTAAAGAGGACGTTTCCTGATTAAGTTAACCTTTTGTGTGTATGCATCAGTGCATGTACACAGGTGTATGTGCGTGTGTGTACATGCATGCATGCATGCAAGCAGCTAAAAGAGACAGAGGAAAACACTAAATGATTTATCCATAACAAAAGTCAGTAAGTACAACTATTCAAAAACATAATTTCATAAGTACCAATTAATACAATTAAAAATCATTTTTATGTTTTTTCCAAGTCAATTGAGTTTTTGTCAATACAGTCAGACATAAAAAGAATAATAATAATAAAAAAAAAAACAGGCATTATTGGGGGCATCAAAACCTCTGAGGATCCCATGACCATTCTTATTGCATGTTAAAGCCAGTTTGTTTGTCCAGTGCGTTCAACCATTTAAATCGACATCAAACCTAATAAATATTAATGATGGTGAAATGGTAAATTATGGTTTCTGGCATGATTTATATTTCCTCTTTTAAACCAATGTTGGAAATACTTTTGGTTAGTCATTTGGACAAATAATGGGCAAGTTAGTGTTAAGAATTCATATCATAAAATGCATTGTTTTTTGTCAAGATTTGCTTTGAATGACTTGCTACTGGTCGTAGGGTATTGCTGGACTGATATGTATTAAGGGGTGATTCCATGTCAGATATTATAATAATAATAATAATACATAACACCTTCTTGCTCTATCTCAGATGTTACTGAAAAACTTCAACTATTAGTAAAAGTTCTTGAATAGGTACCTTGATCTTTTACCTGTTTTGAGCTGTGTCTTCCAAAGAGCGAATGAACGGTTAACGGTTAACCCTTCCAAAGAACGTCCACAATCTGCATGTGACCCAGTACCAAATTTTAACCCTTGAAAGCTTAAATAATTTTCAGGATACAAGGTATATCTTTTTTGTTATTATTTTTAAACTATTAGTAAGTATTAGAACTCCCTAGATTTTTTTTTTCTCTCTGACAAATCTGAGCTGGTTGATGGGAAGCTATTCAGATATTTGACATAGAATGTGTCTAAATGCAGGCCTGGAGGTCGAGTGGTGGGAACTTCTAGACGCGTCCCTCCCTGATCCATCACTTAAGTCAAATGGCTGAATTACCTCCTCACTCAGTCAAGTTCTCTAATGCCTTGCTAATTATCCCATTATTTGATTCAAGCGTTTTGGACCAAGGACACATCTCCCCCGCTGTATAATACTGGCAATTATAGATGCATATAATTGACTATATGAAACCTTTAATTAAAACTTAAATTGGGATCATATTATGTTAAAGACTTCCATCAGTTGATTTTTTTCCCAATATTTTAGGATTTGACTTAATCAGACAACACATGGAAGAACCTACCCTACAGCCAGAGCCCAACCGATCCAGTTTGTCCGATGATGATGAAGTCACTTGTTCTCTGCCCTACAGTCAGATCAAGGACAAGCTGGTGCCAAGCAACTAGATGGATACTTGGCCTGTTCAGCTGATAACATGGACTTACTGAAATTGTTCCTAGTGGTAAGCATACTTGTTTTGAAGCTGAACACTCCTCTGCCAGCCTCACCAAGTAGAAAGCAAAAGACTCTTTGACATTGCGAGATTTGTGGAAAGATTTCCTTTGAAGCAATTGAGGACGTGAACCTGGACGCCAGATTCTGGCAGGTTAAACGTAACCAGGTGTTGGGCAAGGTTTGTCTTCAGTCCTGGAAGAGCGAGGCTGAATTCATGCAACTGAAGTTCTGAAGTTTCTTTTGTTATTGATATTGCAGATAATAAATGTTCTTTTGGAAATTCTCTTCACTTTTACTCAATACTTTGACTTTAAGTACATTTTATATGAGAAATTTACTTTTGACGTTAAATACCTGATACTTTAAGACTTTTACTCAAGTAATATTTTTTAAAGATCCTTCAACTTTTACCAAAGGAATTTTTATGGTACAATACTTGTACTTTCACATCCGCATCACTTTGAGGCGCTTTATACAACATTGGTGTAAAGTTGCATTGAACTGATGTCTTTCAACTTCCCAAGCTGCATTTTCTTTCCCAGAAGCACAAAAACCTGAGTATAGGTGAATTTTTCTAAAATCATTTAGCTACATTCCAAAGAAAAATTGACAAATTTTGAACACTAAGCCCAACGTATTTCTTATCCGTTAATTGACAGGTCTTGGATGATGCTAGATGCATACATTTCATCAAATTAGATGCTATAAATTGTATCTTTCTTTCTGTATTATTTATTAAATGTTTGAATAAAGAAGTAATTTGTGTCCAGCGGCTAATAGGAGGAGATTGCCATCGTTGGTTGTTCTTCATTCACTAATTTCTCTTCATTAGCAGAGAGTGTCCTGAGTGACTTGTGTCCTTTTGCCCTCTAGTTTCTGGTTGCAGCCTCGGAAGGCGAGTAAACATTCCCATCGGCACTTGAGAAAAGAACCGAGTGGAATTAGAGAGGTGAGTGAAAGTCAAACATGCACTAGCCGCTCTCGTCTGGCGAAGAGATACTAGCCTGAACAAATTAGTTGGAAAAAGATGGTGCGCTCTAGGATTGGTTAGAGAAACACCAGAAAGATGAAAGGAAAAGAGAAGAAGCAGAGAGGCAAAAGACAATATAAATTTCTTTTTCTTTTTTTTCTAAAGCTCTTTATGTAGGACAACCAGCAGCGAAGGCACTATTAAATAAATGAACCCAATTCCCCTGTTCCCCTTAAAGGGGGCAAATTGCCAAGCCTGTTGTTGCTGCTTTAGGGAAATCTATTGATTAGGTACATCAAGGTGAACTCTCAGAGAAATTACAAGCTGGGCTTAAGTGGATTGTAGCTTGTGAGATGTGAAAATGTGGGAAGCAAAAGAAAGTCACTAACGAGCTTCATGACCTGGATGATCTCTTTGTCTTCATTGGCCAAAATCTCTGGCTGCTCACCAGGACACTCTGAATTACCTTCCCTTTGCTGCAACAATAGCCAATTTGCCGTCGGTGTTTGACGGGAAACAGTCGGCTGTCCGGTTCCAGGAAAACTGATTGACATTCAGACAAGTGCAGCGAGCTGTGCAGCCCCGTCTCTGCAGTTTTCCCCCCTTTGATTCTCCGCTGAAGAGGCGTCATGCTGTGACTTTGCAGCAAAACTCACCCGTCCGCTCGGGCCGCCCTCTAACAGAGCTCTCTCTGTAACATTGTCACATTGTGTACAAACAGCAGTCCTGCAGGTGATCCAGAGAATCTACTGAGACTTCAGAGGTTCAGCCGCAGTAATTACAGAGCGGGGAGCCCGCATGGTTCTGAGATGCGTGCACAGGTCGAACCTCTGGGCTGTTTTACTGTGTCTGCTTCCACCAGATAGACTCAGTTACATGCTGGGTTAGGACAGCCCTAAGCCTTAATTTCCAATGTACATCAAAGTGGCTTGTGCATAAATACCTGCCCACTGCAAACATATGGATGGTTTGAAAAATAGAGTTTTGCATAAATCACTGAGACATTTTTGGGATTGAAGTGGTTTTGTGAGCGTAGAAGTCCATTTTCTTCTAGCTCGTCCTCCTTTTGGACTAACTTATCTAGATTTTTATTGATTGAAGATATTTAAAGCTATAGTATATAACTTTAATGAAAAAAATATAATTTTTTTTACATATTTGTTAAAACTGTCACTATGTCGTAACAGTATGAGACTGATAATCTGTGAAAAACATCAAGCTGGGGTCGCTGCGGTGGCGCAGGGCTACAGCACAACTCGTGTATGGAGGCCTTAGTCTTTGACTTGGCCGTCACAGGTTTGATTCCTGGGCTGATGACCTTTTCCACATATCTTCCTCTTTTCTCATTACCCACTTTCCTNCACTTAATAAAATTACTCATTGAAAGTGGTTTATTGTAGTGGCTCTCAATTAGGGCTGAAGTAAATGAATATTTTAGTAATCGAGTAATCTATCGATTATTCTTGCAATTAACATAGCAGTGTTACTATCGGATATCAACATGCGCTTTCAACTTTAGTGCATGTTGAAATATTAGACTGATCATGATTGTTTTGACTAGGCCTCAATTTAGGTTAGATTTAGACTCTTGGTTTAATCAATACATAACTTAATCAGCAGAACATTTTTCTTAGATATAATGATAATGGTTTGATTAAAATTAGTCCATGTAGCAGAGTTTTTATAGTAGATCACATTCTTAAGAGTGTATGTCATATTTCTCTGAAAAATATCTTAGTTTATTATGTCCCAAGAAGTAGAAAACTAACCAGAAAATATAAAGTGCAACAGATGTTTTAGTCCTGAAATTGCTCGTTTGTATACAAGTTTGAAGATATTATATGAAATGTATGAAGGCTAATTATATGTTCGTCCTAGAAGCTTATTGTGCCCCCGAAAAATGACAAAAACCCAGACATAATCAGTCAATAAAATCCTCCCTGGCTGAACTTGGAGATTGGACATTATGATCCTAACACTCAGCTTTTGTCAACAACTCAGCCGAAAATGATAATGATACACAACACAAATAATAACCTGGCCAGAACATGGCGTGCTAAATAATAAAACATAATTTAACAAAGCTTTGAGGCAGACACATTTTCCTCGAAGAATTTTAATAATCATGGTACTCGAATGATTTGAGGAATCGTTTCAGCCCTACTCTCTATGCAAGTCGTGTTATTTAAATCATTACTTGTTAAGTTGCTTTATCTGTAAAACATTTTGGTTTTACCATGTCCTGGATGACTGAGTAGGCAGGTAGATAGTAAAAAAATATTAGTAGGTAGAAAAAAGTAACAGTAGGTAGAAAAAAACTATTATCTTTAAAGTATCTTAACTTAAACTTAACATGCAAAGCACCAAGTTTTTCTAGAAAAATATTCAGATTTTATTTTGTGAATGTAAAAGCTGAATGTTGAAAATAAGAAAAAAAGGCACATTTCTTTTTTTCTGTCTAGCCAGTTTTGCTAGTTTTGATTTCAAAGGCATAACAAGGCAGTTTGACCGAATTGCAATAAAATAGTGAAATGAACTAACTGCGGTCTGATTTTGTGTTATGTTTCATTCTATTGAGCAGTGCAGTAAATAAAAGGTGATACAAGTCTTTTGTATTAAGTATTTACTTACTGGACGTTTTTTGCTTGTGTCGCAGTATCACAGCTCCTCACTTCAGCGGCTCTGACAGAGACTGTTCAATCCAAAGTGCTGCTGTTGCGCATCCTACACTTTGGATTAAACCATTGTTCTAACAATGGCGGCGTGGGGGGAGGGGGGAGGAACCTAAAAATTCATCCTTGTTTTTCTCTTAGATCATTGGCGGATTTATTTCATTCTTTGTTTCTTTTGCCATTTTATATTTATATTACTTAAATACAAAGGTTCCTTTTATAATATATTTTCCAAGATTAGGGTTGGGGGGTGAGGAGGGGGGTCGTGGACTCTGGTGGAATATGGGCAATTTAGCAATGTGAGATAGTTTCTTTTGTTCATTTTTTTTCTGTGTTGTTGCCATGTTATACCCTTCATCGTTAATTCCTTTTGGATTAGTACAGGTTCGTACTTTAAAGCAGTTCTTCATCTTGCTTGAAGCAATCGTCCCTTAAGATTCAAGTGTTTAATAATGAGGTCAGATGAATAAAGGCAAAGAGAAAAGAAGATCTCCTTAACTGAGTGATAAAATTCCACCTCAGAGGGAAAACGTTGGCTGATTTTCCTTCCCATCAAAGGATTACTTAAAAAAAATAGAACAAAAAATATCACCGAGAACTAAAGTTAGCCTTATTTACATGATTCCAGAGCACACCATAAAGTAATTTTTGTGCCTCCACTTGGCAAGCAGTTGAATTAAAATTGTTTTCTGTTTCCATCAAAGTACCACAGATAACCCTACATTAGACAACAATATAGCCATATATGGCAAAGGAAATATGATGTGGCTGCAAATATCTATGATTCTTTAAGTGAGGGACAGAACATATTCACCTGGATAAAATATAGAATTTGATTAAAATATGCAGAAAATGTAATTTCTCCAAATTCTTAAAAATGACTAACCTGGGCAATGTCAACAGCGTGTGCTTTCATGTTTTATGAACATTTTTTTTTATTTTAAGCTGTGTGTGTGGACAGTGTTGGTAAAAGCCTTTGTCCTATAACACAACTTCATGCATTACAAGAGTCTGAAACAGAAGTGTTGCCCTGGACCCTTTTTTGGGAGGCATCGTTTCAAATAACCAGGAAAACCGAGTTAAAATCATTAGTGAAATTTATTAAAGCCAAGTAAGTGGTAACATTGTTTTGGAACAACAGAGAAATAGTTTACCGTTACGGCGCTGGTCCATCACCATGCTTCCTTAAACGACATAGAAAAATGACCCAGGACAACAGTTCCTTTTCTACCGAAGCCACGCCCTAAAGAGGACGTTTCCTGATTAAGTTAACCTTTTGTGTGTATGCATCAGTGCATGTACACAGGTGTATGTGCGTGTGTGTACATGCATGCATGCATGCAAGCAGCTAAAAGAGACAGAGGAAAACACTAAATGATTTATCCATAACAAAAGTCAGTAAGTACAACTATTCAAAAACATAATTTCATAAGTACCAATTAATACAATTAAAAATCATTTTTATGTTTTTTCCAAGTCAATTGAGTTTTTGTCAATACAGTCAGACATAAAAAGAATAATAATAATAAAAAAAAAAACAGGCATTATTGGGGGCATCAAAACCTCTGAGGATCCCATGACCATTCTTATTGCATGTTAAAGCCAGTTTGTTTGTCCAGTGCGTTCAACCATTTAAATCGACATCAAACCTAATAAATATTAATGATGGTGAAATGGTAAATTATGGTTTCTGGCATGATTTATATTTCCTCTTTTAAACCAATGTTGGAAATACTTTTGGTTAGTCATTTGGACAAATAATGGGCAAGTTAGTGTTAAGAATTCATATCATAAAATGCATTGTTTTTTGTCAAGATTTGCTTTGAATGACTTGCTACTGGTCGTAGGGTATTGCTGGACTGATATGTATTAAGGGGTGATTCCATGTCAGATATTATAATAATAATAATAATACATAACACCTTCTTGCTCTATCTCAGATGTTACTGAAAAACTTCAACTATTAGTAAAAGTTCTTGAATAGGTACCTTGATCTTTTACCTGTTTTGAGCTGTGTCTTCCAAAGAGCGAATGAACGGTTAACGGTTAACCCTTCCAAAGAACGTCCACAATCTGCATGTGACCCAGTACCAAATTTTAACCCTTGAAAGCTTAAATAATTTTCAGGATACAAGGTATATCTTTTTTGTTATTATTTTTAAACTATTAGTAAGTATTAGAACTCCCTAGATTTTTTTTTTCTCTCTGACAAATCTGAGCTGGTTGATGGGAAGCTATTCAGATATTTGACATAGAATGTGTCTAAATGCAGGCCTGGAGGTCGAGTGGTGGGAACTTCTAGACGCGTCCCTCCCTGATCCATCACTTAAGTCAAATGGCTGAATTACCTCCTCACTCAGTCAAGTTCTCTAATGCCTTGCTAATTATCCCATTATTTGATTCAAGCGTTTTGGACCAAGGACACATCTCCCCCGCTGTATAATACTGGCAATTATAGATGCATATAATTGACTATATGAAACCTTTAATTAAAACTTAAATTGGGATCATATTATGTTAAAGACTTCCATCAGTTGATTTTTTTCCCAATATTTTAGGATTTGACTTAATCAGACAACACATGGAAGAACCTACCCTACAGCCAGAGCCCAACCGATCCAGTTTGTCCGATGATGATGAAGTCACTTGTTCTCTGCCCTACAGTCAGATCAAGGACAAGCTGGTGCCAAGCAACTAGATGGATACTTGGCCTGTTCAGCTGATAACATGGACTTACTGAAATTGTTCCTAGTGGTAAGCATACTTGTTTTGAAGCTGAACACTCCTCTGCCAGCCTCACCAAGTAGAAAGCAAAAGACTCTTTGACATTGCGAGATTTGTGGAAAGATTTCCTTTGAAGCAATTGAGGACGTGAACCTGGACGCCAGATTCTGGCAGGTTAAACGTAACCAGGTGTTGGGCAAGGTTTGTCTTCAGTCCTGGAAGAGCGAGGCTGAATTCATGCAACTGAAGTTCTGAAGTTTCTTTTGTTATTGATATTGCAGATAATAAATGTTCTTTTGGAAATTCTCTTCACTTTTACTCAATACTTTGACTTTAAGTACATTTTATATGAGAAATTTACTTTTGACGTTAAATACCTGATACTTTAAGACTTTTACTCAAGTAATATTTTTTAAAGATCCTTCAACTTTTACCAAAGGAATTTTTATGGTACAATACTTGTACTTTCACATCCGCATCACTTTGAGGCGCTTTATACAACATTGGTGTAAAGTTGCATTGAACTGATGTCTTTCAACTTCCCAAGCTGCATTTTCTTTCCCAGAAGCACAAAAACCTGAGTATAGGTGAATTTTTCTAAAATCATTTAGCTACATTCCAAAGAAAAATTGACAAATTTTGAACACTAAGCCCAACGTATTTCTTATCCGTTAATTGACAGGTCTTGGATGATGCTAGATGCATACATTTCATCAAATTAGATGCTATAAATTGTATCTTTCTTTCTGTATTATTTATTAAATGTTTGAATAAAGAAGTAATTTGTGTCCAGCGGCTAATAGGAGGAGATTGCCATCGTTGGTTGTTCTTCATTCACTAATTTCTCTTCATTAGCAGAGAGTGTCCTGAGTGACTTGTGTCCTTTTGCCCTCTAGTTTCTGGTTGCAGCCTCGGAAGGCGAGTAAACATTCCCATCGGCACTTGAGAAAAGAACCGAGTGGAATTAGAGAGGTGAGTGAAAGTCAAACATGCACTAGCCGCTCTCGTCTGGCGAAGAGATACTAGCCTGAACAAATTAGTTGGAAAAAGATGGTGCGCTCTGGGATTGGTTAGAGAAACACCAGAAAGATGAAAGGAAAAGAGAAGAAGCTGAGAGGCAAAAGACAATATAAATTTCTTTTTCTTTTTTTTCTAAAGCTCTTTATGTAGGACAACCAGCAGCGAAGGCACTATTAAATAAATGAACCCAATTCCCCTGTTCCCCTTAAAGGGGGCAAATTGCCAAGCCTGTTGTTGCTGCTTTAGGGGAATCTATTGATTAGGTACATCAAGGTGAACTCTCAGAGAAATTACAAGCTGGGCTTAAGTGGATTGTAGCTTGTGAGATGTGAAAATGTGGGAAGCAAAAGAAAGTCACTAACGAGCTTCATGACCTGGATGATCTCTTTGTCTTCATTGGCCAAAATCTCTGGCTGCTCACCAGGACACTCTGAATTACCTTCCCTTTGCTGCAACAATAGCCAATTTGCCGTCGGTGTTTGACGGGAAACAGTCGGCTGTCCGGTTCCAGGAAAACTGATTGACATTCAGACAAGTGCAGCGAGCTGTGCAGCCCCGTCTCTGCAGTTTTCCCCCCTTTGATTCTCCGCTGAAGAGGCGTCATGCTGTGACTTTGCAGCAAAACTCACCCGTCCGCTCGGGCCGCCCTCTAACAGAGCTCTCTCTGTAACATTGTCACATTGTGTACAAACAGCAGTCCTGCAGGTGATCCAGAGAATCTACTGAGACTTCAGAGGTTCAGCCGCAGTAATTACAGAGCGGGGAGCCCGCATGGTTCTGAGATGCGTGCACAGGTCGAACCTCTGGGCTGTTTTACTGTGTCTGCTTCCACCAGATAGACTCAGTTACATGCTGGGTTAGGACAGCCCTAAGCCTTAATTTCCAATGTACATCAAAGTGGCTTGTGCATAAATACCTGCCCACTGCAAACATATGGATGGTTTGAAAAATAGAGTTTTGCATAAATCACTGAGACATTTTTGGGATTGAAGTGGTTTTGTGAGCGTAGAAGTCCATTTTCTTCTAGCTCGTCCTCCTTTTGGACTAACTTATCTAGATTTTTATTGATTGAAGATATTTAAAGCTATAGTATATAACTTTAATGAAAAAAATATAATTTTTTTTACATATTTGTTAAAACTGTCACTATGTCGTAACAGTATGAGACTGATAATCTGTGAAAAACATCAAGCTGGGGTCGCTGCGGTGGCGCAGGGCTACAGCACAACTCGTGTATGGAGGGATTAGTCTTTGACTTGGCCGTCACAGGTTTGATTCCTGGGCTGATGACCTTTTCCACATATCTTCCTCTTTTCTCATTACCCACTTTCCTGTCTGACTTCTCTCAAGTAAAGGCTGCTTGGGCCACTAAAACCTTTTAAAAAAACGTCAAGTTGTTCCGTTTTTTCCTTTTCTGCTTGTCTGACTTTAGTTATCTGCAGCGCTGCCCGTCTCCCAGTCGCAATCAGCGCCTGGGGGCGGGTCTTAGGGTTTTCGCTTTTTCTCTTGTTCTCTTGGTTAATGGCGTAGTGGCGGCTTACCATCTTACGATTCTGTTGGCGTTTTTGCTGTCTTGCTATTTGTGCGGTTGTGGGTTTCGCGTTTCAGCGTGGCGGGGGGGAGTGTGCGCGTCTTAGCTGAGTAGGTTTGCCGGCTTTCCGGCGTTCCTCCTGTCTTTTGTTTTTTTTTGGTTGGTGGTGTATTTCTGCAGTTACTATTGGAAAAACTGCGAGATAGCTGAGAAGCTCAATTTTTTTTCTCTGATTGTTCGTCTCATATTAAACTGTAACAACATAGTCATAGTTTTTACAACTGAAAAAACATAAAAGTAACAGTTACATGCTGTAGCTTCAGCTCCTGCAGGTAATATAATAACTGCATATAGCCTTTTAAAAAACGTCTCCTTAAAGATCCTGAACTTTTATCGTTCAACAGCTACTACTCATTTCTCATAAAATGACTTTTTAGTAGCTTCAAGTCACTCTCTTTACGAAGTGAAGGAAGAGTGAAACTGAAAAATAAAAGTCTGTATGCGCTGTCAGAGGCTGCAGCTCCACACGTTCTCGCCTGCAGCAGAGCGGCGAAGCGCCTGGCATCGGTTAAATGCAGGGATCAAGAAAGATGAAGAAGTGCAGCTTTTAGACACCCGTGATTCATTTCAAAACACGTCAGAGTGAGGAATCCTGTGTGGGCTTTTCTATGGTATTTGCCAATAATGGAGCAGAGTTCACATCCACCGCTCTGCAGCTGCATCTGCGGCAGCATCGTGTCAGTCAGTCTGCCTACATCCTCCATGCTGGACGGCAGAGCTCGGCTAAAAGACAGGAGCAGGAGGACCAAATGCTTTAAATCCACGAAGTAAGAGAGGAAAGAAACTAAACACTGACCTCATGTGGTGATGTTGGAAAATATCTCAAGAGAAGTAAAAAATAATCTGATTCTGCAAGACTGTTTTGTATAATTTTATTTTATTTATTGGATTAGGACAGTGCATATTATCAACCAATCAAAACTATAGCATATCTGAGTAACAAAGCAGCTTAAAGTGCTTTACAGCATAAAAAACAAGAATAAAAAGTCCCCCCAAAAAATACAGTTGACAATTGAGAAACCAGTGACAAACATTACATTTTGTGCCATCATCAAAATCATCAATACACGCCAAATATGTCAGTCAATGTTTCATTGATTATAGATCTAAAGCAGGTCAGAACAGGTGGGTTTGTAGTTTTCATTCAAATGAACTCAGTGTTTCAGCTGCTTTGCAGTTTTCTGGAAGTTTGTTCCAGATTAGTGGTGCATAGATGCTGAATGCTGCTTTTCTATGTTTGGTTCTGGTTCTGGGAATGCATATTAATCAACTTTACCACCACTCATAGCAGTGTAAATATGCAGGATTTAACACAATGGCTACATTTTATACTTTGTTCTAACAGAACATAAAAAAACAAAACATCTCACTCTACAACCGACAGGAAAGAACATACAGTTCTATTAAAAGAAATGCAAGAAAAATTGTACACAAGAAATAACTAATTAACAGACAAACACTATAACAGGATACAAGACCTTCCGTTCTAAGAAGTGGACGACATTATCAATATAAATGTGTTTTTGCTAAATATTTGAAAGAAAAACACTGAATATAATTTGAATTTTAAAACCCCATTTGACTTAAATTCTCCTGAATTTCTTTAGTTTTGTTGTTGAATTATTTTTATTTGCATTTTGAACAAGAAAAACTCAGAAGAGGAAAAAATACCCTGAATGCCAGTACAGGCTTCATACAGAGCATTTAGAGTCCCTTCTATTGTACGAAAAAGCATTAATGTCAGTAAAATGGGTGAGACGGGTCACTGATCACCAGGCTATGAGTTCACAACTGCCATAAAATAATTTAGCTTTATTCCAGCAGTCTGTGAGGCAGAATATGTCTTCTCCTAATGATGGAATTATGTCAGATTTTACACAGTGGAAATGTGGATAGTTGACTCTATG
This sequence comes from Poecilia formosa, assembly GCF_000485575.1. Taxonomy (NCBI): domain Eukaryota; kingdom Metazoa; phylum Chordata; class Actinopteri; order Cyprinodontiformes; family Poeciliidae; genus Poecilia; species Poecilia formosa. The sequence goes on from NW_006800337.1 coordinate 505,534, forward strand.
CATAGCTAATTTGACAAATTAATTTGACCAAAACGTGAATTAATTCAATTCAATTCAAGAGGAAATTGTGGATAAAAGAGGAAAGGTCATGTCGCTAGTTTGGCAGGATATTTAAAACTAAAAACTAATCGATAATGATCAGTATTGACTGATATGAAATGGTTATGTCATGAAAGGTTTTTCAGTCATATTGAATACTCTTAATATATAGTTATGAATGCCTTTGTTGATGGAGCTGGTTTTTTTGTTCTTTATTCTTCAGTGGTGTGTACCTGCTGTTTTACACACTGGATTCATTAGTAACTAACAAAACGCTTCTATGTTTACACCTAGACATGTTTTTCTGTTTAAAATGAAACAGAACAAGAATCAGCTACATGAACAGTTTTCTTCCATTCTGATGAGTGGGATCTGCTTTTTGTTGTCTACTTAGTTATATAAAGTACTATATAAAATAACCTGATCCTCTGTATCATCTATATATAAAAAGATAAAAACGCTCTTGTTTGACACCATATCAGCATCGCATGATTGTTCACAAACTCTCATTAACTCTCTATATTTCATAAAATAATAAAATCCAATGAGATGATACGTTGGGTCTCCAGCAGCAGTTTCTTCTTCTTTCTGTTTTTGTGGCGTTTGTACTGATGGGCTGGAAGTGTGAAGACAGTAAGGTGGTTGGATCAGCGCTTATCTAGCACACCCAGACCCTGGGTACTTTGATTTCCACCAAAGTCTCACATCCACTCTAATTATATGCAAATCTTTCAGGGGGTTTACAACCATACTGGCATGTGTGTGTGTGTGTGTGAACCAGGTTTTTATATCCTTGTGGGGACCATTCTCCTTGTGGGGACATTTTCTTGGGCCACATGAGGGGAAATGCCATTTTTGGGTTAGGGGCTAGGTTTAGGAGGAAGGTGTGAATTGACTTTTGGTTAGGGTTAAGTCTGTAATGGTTAGGGGTAGGGTAGGTGTTAGGCAGTAGAAAATGAATAGAAGTCGATGAAAAGTCACCAGAAGATACGAAAACACAACTGTGTGTGTGTGTGTGCACACTTGCATGTGTGTGTGTGTGTTGTGTCGTATTCATCTTGTGTCTCATTTTCTGCTTTGCAACAACGAAACATGACAATTAGAAACCGATTTTGGCTGCCTGCAAATGTCATGTTCTTCATTTCCTTTAAGAGCAGGATGGGGAGCAACACAAAGTGCCCGGTCAGGTTTTCAGCCTCCATTTGGGTAAATAACATCTTTGGCCTTTAGGTCTGTGTGAACGACACCGCAGACTCATTAGACAGCTGTGCTTCTGAGTGTTTTCCTCAAATACATGTTTTCTGCCTGCAGGTGTGTGCCTTTCTCGGCTCAATTAAAATGTTGACATTTTCACCAAAAAACGTGCGAAGTTCTGACATTCATTAAGAGCTGCTGAGACACAAAGAGAGCAGGTTTTATTTAGTGCAACAGCTGGAGGGTCACTAGCGCGACAGAAAAGCAAATGTCAATCAGAAGATCTTCGAGCCCTCTGCAAGAAGTTTAAAAATGTTTTAATTTTTCTAAATATTTTTCCTATGTTTTTCCGTCAAAGCACTACTACTTAAAAAAAAAATTATAATCTGGAAATACGGACAAATTTCAATGGACAAGTTCATCTTGTGTGCTTAATTCCAACTTCTCGCTTACAGTATTGCAACTGCTATGATTGTTGGTCTGCAATATTGAAGAAAGAGTGCTGGAGAATGTTTTTTGTTGTTGTAGTCAGTAACTGCGTTTCTAGTACAAATGTGTGCAAATCTTTGTCTAAATTCTGTTAATGTCACACCCCCTAAGCCCCCACAACTTTACAATTGCTGTGTTTCCATTAAATAAGAAGTGAAATTAAAATCACGTGTGAATAAACTTATTTATGTGATCAGTAATAAAAAATCATGGCAGTAACACTGCAATACTTCAGGTTTTGGAGCAACAAGCTCCTTATACTTGGGAGTATCTTCATATGTGGCATTTTGGGGAAATTGCAGACGGCCATTTTACATAAGAGCTATGGATCAGGGTTAGAATAGTTTTGGGTTTGTCATTGCAGATTAGTTTTATTTCATTGTGACTTTTTGTTTGTCTAATTCAGTTAGTTTTTATTAGTTTTTAGAATGGGTTTGCTAGTTTTTATTAGTTGAACATTGTTTAGTTTTAGTTTAATTTTTATTAGTTTTAGTTTTTACATAAGTTCGTTAATTTTAAGCAACATAATTCAAAACTGTCAGTGTTATATTATGATTATGTATACATTAGGTAGTGAATACTAGACAGAAAATATCAATTCAAAAAATTCTTTCAATTACTGTTGAACAACCAACCAACACTCATAGTGTGGCTGTGTCACTACTGTGGCCGAATCCAACACAGAAACAGCATTAAAGCACTGATTTCCCTGTTTGACATTCATTGTAGTGGACTGGGCAGTGATGACACACCCACAAACTTTGAAGGACACGTGTTTCCAAGCACAACGTTCTGGTGCATTTCTAACAATATAACAGTATTCAATAGAAAATGGTTCAAACAAGCACAGCACTGTGAATCATTGCAGGATTTGTTCACACTGGATAAACAGAATGTCAACACAAATAGATTTGTGCAGCACCCAGCTTAAATATTAAACAGAGGACTTGACCTCAAGTTGCATCTTTCCAGCTCTTTGGACTCAGCTTTGACAGAGCTTGTGGCCGAAGCTCCCAGTAACTGAGTTAAGATAAAACGCTGTGAAAACAAAGGTTTCTTTAGAGTGAAGAAGATGACTAAGAAGAAATTCATAACAGTGTGAACTGAAAGAAATTACAGACCTCAGCCCAGTTTGCATCTGCTTGATTATAAAGAAAATGGCTCCATCTTCTGGCCAAATACCTCAAATGAAGGTGTTTCCCACCCTTGATGCACTGCAGGTCAATGCAGTTTGATGATGTGTTTAGCTCACGGGTGGGCAGCCCTGGTCCTGGAGGGCCGGTGTCCTGCAACTCTTAGACGTCTCCCTAGTCCAACACACCTGGATCCAACAGCTGAATCTCCTCCTAAGTGCAGTCAGGTTCTCCAGAGTCCTGCTAACGACCTCGTTATTTGACTCAGGTCTGTTGAAGTTGAGACACATCTAAAAGTTTCAGGAGACCGGCCCTGGAGGCCTGGAGTTGCCCAGCCCTGGTTTACCTTGTTACACTTTTTCTCATTTGCTTTGGTACGTTTCTCAGGTCAGATTTGAAATTCTCTAAATTACTTGTTTAATTTTCAAATCATTGTGTACATAATTTTTTTTCCTTGCATAAGTTCCCAATGCTTTGGAACATTAATGCAAGTGACTTCTTTGTTGTTTCCTGCATAGCCATTATTTCTGAACTGATTATGTCATGTTCATCAAAATGGATTTTATGGGTCTCTGTTGAATTATTTCAATCTTCTCAGCCTGTAATCACAAGTTTGTCATGATTGAGCAGGTTGTCATAATATGTCAACCATATTTCTATACATTTTCATCATTTCTAAATCTGTCCTTGTTAATCTGTAAATTGCTCCCAGGTGAATCCTGAGTTTCTCTAAGGGAGTGAAGCGTTAGATCAACAAGTTTTGTGAAATAGCTCAATGGTGTATCTCATGAACCAACAACTGGCAAGTATATAGTGTGCATAGCCAGAGCACAGCATGATGTTACATTTCTGACAATAAAAGGACGAGAATTTGGTCGAGGTCAAAAGTCAGAGAAAGGAGAAGAAAAGGGAGGCTGTGGCAGAAGAGTTGGGGGTAAAATGGAGAGAGAGAACATGTAGACATATGATCCTGATAAAGAGTCATACTTGCACACCATGTTCTCATTTATAGGCTCACAATTGTCTCCTCTTTGGAGAATCAGCTGGTGATGTTTTGCCCAATTATACGGAAGCCAGCCGTTTTCAAGAATGCACAGAATAGACATGACGGTGTCAGGCTGATCTCAAATGAAAAACTGAGAATTCTCTTTCATAGTGCACAGCCAACGAGGTATTTTTAAGGATCTCTATGTACTGAATGCTTATGTGAGCCATAAAATGGACACCTGCTTTATTTATGTCACACAGAAATAAAACGCCAAACATAGCCTGAAACCGAAACCCTCCAATCCAATTGGTGGATTTCTTTTTATTAAGTGAAGCTTCTCATTTTCTGTCTGCAAGGAAATTCCCAACCTTTATTTTGACAGGGAATTTGTTTCAGATTAGTGGAGGTGTGAGATGAGAAAGGAACAATTCTTCTGCATCAGGGGATGGTCCATTGCTTTTGATTTGATTGTTGATGATAGTTGTGGATGTTAAATACTTTTTACACAGTCTTAATGTCCAACTTAGCAGGTAATCAGTACCAGATAAAGAGGAAGGTGATCCTGAAGCAGTATATGTCTTTCTTCGCCACTGAAATTCATGGAAAATACATGGAGAAAGAGAATTTACACTTTTTGGAGGACAACATACAGGCTGGTCTTAGTTACACAAACCATTAAATCATCTGCATGCAAATAATGTTTCTGTTATAACTCTAGAGACTTGGTTTCATAGACACAGAGGTTCTTGTCCAAGTATCTGGCAATAGTAATAATTTACATAAACAGTAAAAAGCTAATATAAGACCAATTTAAATACTGATGAGGTTGAATCAATATTTAAATTGACTGTCCCAAAGCAAATGACATTACTCAGCCATTTTATTTAGGTGTGTTTGACCAAGGACGGGTCTAACGGTTCTCGAGGACGGGAGCTGTCCGTCCCTGGTTTAACCTGATGTTTGATTTTACAGAGGAGAGAGTCTAATCTATTTTTCAGGAACAAAGTGCCATTTCTAGCACAATCAAGGAATGTTACCTTCAGTTGTTGCGACAATTTGACTTCCCATCATAGTCGCTCCCAAAAGGCTACCACGAGAGGTTCAAAGATTCCTCAAACATGCAAATGTTCCTCAACTTTAAAACAGCATAGGAAATTGCAAAAATATGAGTTCCACTCATGAATGTGTGTGTACACAAAATCAGCACCATGGAATCAGAAAAAATGCGATAACTCAGAAATAACAGCAATGATGCAAAAATTACATGGTTTAATCTTGTACTATGCTATGCAGACACTTTACTCAGCTTTGATGTGAAAGGACTGAAATTCAGCCATCATTTTTTATCTGATTAATTTGTCTAATAACTATTTGACCACTTGGGGGCACTCATTGAGTATTGACATTTAATTTCCTGATGATCCAATAATTCTTTATAAGTATAAAATATAAAAATAAAGCAGCAAAACAACTCCATCTCACTGATCAGCAGCACAAAAACTTGTACTTTATTTTCTTACCTTTACATCCACTTAAGTGTTTTTCAAAAACCCAGCAAACATGGCAAGATATGAAAATGGACGTGAATACCAATTTGTTCAATTTTATGTATTAGCTGTTAGCTGTTACTTGAAATTATTTCATGTTGACAGGATCGATATGTAGTTTTGAAATTTGCATTGCATATTTGCACTCAAGTGGGGGCTTTTTAGGAGAATAAGAAAATGTTGGTGGATAGTAATAAGCCCCAACATGAGTAAAATATGCTAACTCCTGCAGCAGCACAAGGATATTTTAGTGTTACTGTCAAGATTCTAGGGTGTTTGGCATTGTTTTTAATAGGGTGGTTTTTGTGGTCCCATATGGGTTTGTCCGCGGGTTCCACAATGGCCCCACATGGGTTTGCCGATGTAGAGCCACAGCCCACATGGGCCCCACATGGGCCCTATATGGTGGTGGCCCACATGGGTTTGTCCATTTAGGGCCCATGTAGGGCCCATGTGGGCTGTGGCCCTACATGGGCAAACCCATGTGGGGCCATCGTGGAACCCGCGGACAAACCCATATGGGACCCATATATCAACCCTCCTTTCCCCCACATGGGTCCCACCTAGGCATGCTGGCTGGGATAGTTTCTGTCATATTAGTTCTTCCTGTTTTCTGAATAGTTTGTCTGGGTTATTCCTGTCAGTGTGTTTTTATTTTGATTATTTCATTTTTGTTAATTTGTTAGTGCTGACACATAATGTTCAGACTCATATTTATTTTCAGGTCTAACCATACCAGTTTATTTCTTTGTCTAATTTCATAGTTTATTTTTGAGTTTGACTGTTGTATTGTTTTATTATTCCCTTTACATTGCTCCTGTGTCTTGGATTCCTTATTATTATTCATGCTCATTAGGTTCATTAGATCTATTTGGGTTTGCTGGTTTTTGTACTGTTATCTTCTAGAACGGGTTGCTATACTTTTTCCTCATTTTATTTTTTGTTGGTTGCTGTTTTATTTAGTCTCAGTTCAGATTCCATATCTCCTACCTCAGTTTCCCTGCCACTTTCCTTAATTAGGCTGCATTCACACAGCAGGTCGTAATCCTCAATCCTGATTTTGTTTACTGAAATCAGACTTTTTTTCTTGGTAGTTCATAGTAATTAAATATGATTTTAGTGTGAATTGCTTACTGCCCAAAAGGGGGGTAAGCAAAAGAAAAACATTAGCATAAGAAAAACATTGACGAGAGTATTCTAGATTGTAGATCATAACATGAAAGACGCTAATAAAAACAAGGCACAATTAATGGCAATGGTACCTGAAGAGTCTGAAGGAACTGGTGGTCAATTGTGGTCTTTTAAATTATGTTAGTTGCCATCTTATTGGTGAAAATTCAAAAACCCGCTATTATTATTGTCCAATATATAGAAAGTTATCTTTCTATATAGAAAGTTATCTTTCCATATATTGCATAATTTCTGGTAGTGAAAAAACATGATTACAATGGTTTTAGTAATCTACTTTAGTCACGTTAAATCAATGCAAGAAATATGAAGCCAAGGCATAAATTCAAATGGAAGACTCCTCACCTGCATCATCCAATCGCTGCATCACGTTCATCCGTCCATAACCTATTGATATCAGACTATGCCCCGTCATAGCCAATAACCAATCAAGGTTCCATTCAAAAGGACTTTCATCCATGGCATCATCTACTTTACAGCTATGCTCAAGCAAGTTGGTATGCATTCCTCATGTCAGACTTCGAGTCTGATAATCCAGCCAATTCTTCAGTCATCTCCCTCGGGCACCCAGTCTTTCTACCTCCTGTCCTGGTCTCCGCAGTGTTCACCTGGCTGCACGCCTCCAGTCTCCACTCTCACGCTCCAAATTCGATCTCCAAAGTGTCCGGTTCTTCTTCAGGTCATCACTCTTCATCTCCCCGCCCTACTGCCTGAGCTCATCTCCTCTCATCCTCACTCATCACCTCCATGGACTTTCTCCAGCATTCTATAACCATGCTCTCAACTCACGTGGACCATCGCAGCTGACATTGCCATGCCTACAATTCCTTTCACTTCTGCACCTGTCATCACCCCCCATGGCTTTCATCCTTGCCAACACCAGTTCTGTGCCTGGCCTAGGTAAGAGTATCTTTTCATGCTTCTTCCCTTCTTTTATTTTCTTTCCAGGTCATTAGTTTTTTCTCTCCCTGCCCTTATCAGGTGTGGCTTATACACCTATGCATTCAAATGTCTCACCCAGGCTATGTGCAAAAATTTTACAGGGGCCATATGTTAATGCTCCCACCTTCCTCTGTAGTTGATCAATGTGTTGCATCAACTAAAAAGTTTTCTGCTATTCTCAAATCCTCAGACCCTCACTTTTTGAAAGATCTCTCAATCGTGCAGTTTTTAGTTGCGTTCAGTGTTTTCAGAGATGTAATCTGTTCTGTATTTCCTGATTGCAGAATCAAATTAGATGCTTATCTGACTCTCATCGCTGATCTCCATCTGAAATATGGTCGGTCCTTATTTTATCAGTACCACAAAGCATTTGCGGACAAAGCCATCGCGGTCTTCTCATGTTCCGGTCTGAACCTTAACTGGTCTATTCTAGACATAGAACTTCTCATTATGCTCACCCAAGCAGTTGTCGTAGTGTCCCTAGTAGCAGGCCATCATCTTTAGCAGGCCATCATCTTCCAGCGTCACATCGTTTCACATTATTGCAGCATCCCTAATAGCTGGCCTTCATCTACCAGTATTACATCATTTCACGTTATCCTAGTCTCCCTAACAGCTGGTCTTTATCTGTCAGTATCTCGTCTCACGCCTTCTAAATTTCCATTCATACTCCCTAACCACCAACCTCTCTCCAACACCTTATTATTGCCCTTATCTACATTCATCTACACCATGCCTGTAATTTTCAGTCCGTAAAGTCTCACATTAGCTTAGTTATTTCCTTTATTATTTATCCTCTCCCTCCCTTTTCACTGAGTCTTGGCCTGGTCCCCAGCCTTGACACTCACTTTAGGGGGAAAGACGTCTCAAAACAACATCTTAAATGCCCATCCAAGCTTATTGCCATTCACAGCACAATGTCTTCTGCTGAGGTCTGAATGCCAAAGAACTTTATGTTAATAAAACTTTTTAATTGCTGTTTTTCTCTGCGTGAGTTTCATGCAGTCTCTGGAGAGACGCCTAATCTGACGCCTAGGCGTCAGATTAAAATGACGCCTAGGCGTAAATTCAAGTGGAAGACTCTTCAGCCTCACCTGCATCATCTAATCGCCATGTCAAGTTCATCTGCTGCCAGCCTATCAGAGTTGGACCATGCACTGACACAGCCAATCACCAATCAAGCTTCCATTTCTAAGGGCCTTCATCCATGGCACCGTCCACTTTACAGCTGTGCTCAATCTATCTACGCCCCTTCTGACTGAAGAGGCCACAAGGGGCAGAAGGCTTCTTCAGCCTGGCTCCTTCAGGTTTCCGTCCTTTCTCTGACCTCCACCAGCAGTGTATTTCCTGGTTGAAATGAGTAGTTTCTAATTACTCATTACTAATTATTGTTGATAATTAATTAAATTCTACTTTATTTTGATTTTTTTTTTTACTTTTTTTTTTTATTAAATAAAAACGTCATCACCTCATGCATCAGGGAAGAACAACAATATCATAGCGGAGTGGTTAACAGTCACGGAGACTTCTTTAAAATCCACCCTACAAGTGGCTGGCTACGCTTTGGCTCCGGGAAACTAAACCTGACAAAAAGGAAAACCACATTCACTGTATATCAGAAAATGCTGAGCAATGACACAGACATCCACCACAGTCAGCTAAAGTCTTGTCCTCACCTTTCTCTGTCTGCCTCTTCTCCCAAAAGGCCAACTGACTGACTCTGCCGAACACTGACACGATGACTTCTCGACGCCTCACAAAGTGGCCGTTGGAGCTGTCATATCACCTCATGCTTCAGGGAGGAACATCAATATGACAGCACAGTGGTTAACAGTCACAGAGACTATGTGTGTGTTTGTCATGAGGTCAAGAAGAGTTGAAGCTTCCTGAGAATAAAAAACTCTGGTTTTTATGATCTGACTTGTCTTTTAAAGATGGTTGAAATGCATTGGTTTTACCGGCCAAAAACAGCCATACGAACGCTTTTTGTCTTTATATAAATCAAAGCGATTGTTTAATGTGTGAAGCTATTCATATTTTCATATTTTGAAGGCAGGATGGTGTGCAACAATTTCAGTGACCAGGGCTGCTCTGTCTCCAGTTGCAGGTTGTTGCAGTGATTACCTCATTAATCATCATGTTCGTGGGTAGGGCATATTAGGCAGCAATCATTTTTATTTTCAATCTTTTTGTGTTAAAACTAGGAAGAAAATGGACAACCAAATAGGTTTGGAGGAGTTTGAAAAGGGTCAGATGTAATGGGTAGATGATGAGGTCAGAGACTTTCCAAAACTGAACCTCAACGAAGAAACCAATGGGCCAAGGTTCATTTATGCCTGTGAACAATTACATAAAACAGTTAAAGGCTCGGACAAGGATGAGGACAATTTCACACTGAGTGACCACAGATGAAGAATTTATATAGGGAGCAGCACAGGTGGAAGAAATCAGAATCAGTAGCCAGTAGAAGTGACAGGAATTTTGAGCAGGTGCAACATAAAACATGGGAGGAGCAGGGAACCGATGACAAGAAGATAAAGGGCAGTGTTATGTATTTTCCAGACACAGTGCAGTTTTATAGCATAATCAAGTTCACTTAAGTTCAGTTATTATAAAAATGCTCTGTATATCAAATAAGACTCAAAAGGAATTTGTAATTTAACACCTTGAAATTGGGCCTCTGTCTCTTTAAGAAACTCCTGCTTTTTCTGACACTCTGCCTTCAGGAAGCCATCACAACTGCTACTCTGTTAACTGTTTAGCATTTTTACCAGCATTGCACTGAGAAGTAGCTCCTATAATGAGTTCAGGAGATGCAGAGATGTTTGCTACTTGCTGCTAGCTAGTCTGAAGGAGCTGAGTGGGGGGATCCAAGGGGAAGGCTGCTCTGTGAGGCAGAAGCTTGGAATCTGCAGCTCGGAGGAGGAGCTGCGTCTCGGAGGTGGAGCTAGGGTCACCTAGTTTTTCATAGCTGAATGGTTGGCATGGGACATGAAAGAATTTCTCAAAAATGCATGAAAGAATCAAAGCAATACTACAGGTATACTAGTGACGAGGAAATATAATTTGATACAAAGCTCAAAAAGTAAGTTTTACATAGAGCTGGCCCTTGAATTCAGGCTCTTATGAAAAGGTGACAGAATTTAAAGTGCACAAGAGATTTCTGAGTATGAGGTTAAACAGAGTCAGAGCAGTCAGGGTGGCCATGCTGGTCATAATGTTATTCCTACTCAGTGTTCTTCTGATAATACTTTTTGGATTAAAAAAAATCCTTAAGGTAGTTGCAGTTTACAGAACAACCAGACGGTGGCAATAATATCACGTTTCTTTAAAGCCCTATGCGGTTCGTGTCCTTAAAAATATCGGTTAAATTAATTCATAAGGCTGGTTTCAGTCCATATTACTAAATATCTTCTGCAATTGATCATTTCTTTCACCTAACATTTAGTTTCATTTGGAGGAGTTTTTGACTATCCGGTAACATGGAGTTTTTTGAAAGACCAACACCTGGACGTAAATGTTTGGGAGCAATCTGTCAGGTCTCTTTCAAAAAATTAATTAACTCAGTTGTTTTTAATCCCTGATATCAAAAGACACTAAGGCACGCGACCGCACATCTTTACGCAGGGGGGAAATAAGCATTCACACACAAACACACAAAATCAGCCGCTTAACTACATGTTTAAAGAAAGGCTCTGCAGCACGCGCACGCGGAGCGGGTGCTGCTCTTTTATTTCCACCTGTTCACAGTTCCGCACGCGCTTACAGCTCTTTGATGTTGCTGTTTATCTGCCCGCGCGCCGCCAAAAAGAGAGAGAGCGAGTGAGCTTTTACGCACGGAGCGCTCGCGCGGAGCAGCCTCACATGACACCGCCGCAGCTCAGCTCAGAGCAGGCTCCGGCTGGCCGCCTTCAGCCGCCGCTCAATGAATGGATTACCCGCACATTCGCTTCACGTCACGGATGATTGTTCCCCCTCATCAGCCGGCCGTCGCTGCGATTCCACGGTCGCCTCGCCAGGACTTGCGGACACTACCATGCGGCGGGGGTCGCTGGTCTGAGAGCGGCTGAAGATTGAGTGGACGCGCGGCTGGCCGTCTGGAGAGCTCTCCGCGAAGTCATGGTGTCCACGGCACCGTGAGAACTTTCCCCCCGTCGCTTCGCTCCCCTCCTGTTTTTCCTCGGTTTTAGATGTTCATCAGCGGGCTCGTGCTTCCTCGGAAATTTCTCCCCCGTTTCCCCCGTTAATTATGTTCACTTTTGCTGCTTTCTGCTACATGCTGTCTCTGGTCCTCTGTGTTTCCCTTATTTTCTTCGCAATATGGCACGTAAGTATCTTTTTTTTCTTTTTTTCTTTCTCTGTTGTTATGAGAAGTGCAGGTGTGCCTACAGAGGTGTCTGTCAATTAGTCACTTCAAAGGCAGATGTTTACAGTCTTTGTGTTTCAGCGCACCTGTTTCCTTCTATATGTATTCAGCATTACATCACAGTAGTCCCCACATATGGCCACTGTACTCTGACCCAGTTTGAGGTTCCTGCGGGGTTTTGTGCCATGTCTGCCAGATCAATTACACAGCTTTCCTCCGAGATCAATTAGGAAATCTTGTAGAGCTTTATCTCTCCGTGCTCCTGCTCTCCCCCTTCTGCCTTTAATCATGCCCGAGCACCAGCATCACTCACTAGTATTGTGATATTTGAATAATCTCTTATTTATTTATTTATTTATTTATTTATTTATTTAGGAGAGGGGGGATTCTTTGAGCAATATCTCCATCATGCAGAGACTTATGTAAAGACAGATTTGGGTCAGAGTCAGCCTTTTGTGTGGAAGCAACACCAGGCCCAATGCACTTGGGATGACCGATCCCCCAGCAGTCCCAACTAATAGTTGGTGTGTGTGTGTGTGTGTGTGTGTGTGTGTGT
>NW_006800337.1:518905-521230 GCF_000485575.1 Poecilia formosa
GTGTGTGTGTGTGTGTGTGTGTGTGTGTGTGTGTGTGTGTGTGTGTGTGTGTGTTCAGACGGGGCTCCATGTGTCTGCTCACAGAGCTGAATTAACATTTAGTACGGGGAGGAGACGACCGTGACTACACAGTTGGAGGTGATTATGCAGAAAACTGCAGAACAGACCAGACAGAGTCTACAACACCTTTTAGATTGCTGGCAAATGTCTAAAAACGGGCTGAAACTAGAGCTAGGCAGATTGATCCAAAATAGTGATAATATCGATACCATGTATGTATCAGGATTGGATCGATACTATTGTCTACAGGTGGGCAATACTGCCAAAAAATATCACGATACATTGTTTAATTTATCAATAATGATATCACAGATAATATTCCACAGTTTCAGCTTTTTTATATTGGACTTATTCAAACAAATATAAAACTTCAAAGCAGTTTTTTATGTTCTTTTATATATATTCACCAGAATAAAATATATATTCACATATAAATGTATAAAAAATCAGACAACACGTGTCAAAGAAAATATAAAACAAATAAATTAATATAAATGTGAACTAAATTTGGCCAACAAAAAAATCCATCTGAAATCACCTACCAAGTGCAAATTAAAATACTTAAATACACAAATGAAACTGACTGCTGTGGTTCAACATAACATTACTTTTACAAGATTTTCCACCTTCAAACATTACGTGCAACACTATGAACCTTATGTTAATATGGATGGAACACTTCCTTTTATAATATTTGAACACTGAACATGTCACATAAAAAAACATGCAAACACTTAAATTTTGTGCTCACTTCCTTATCAGGAACTTTGTTCATTTTCATTTCTTCCATCTGTCACAAAAATCTCAATTGAAGTAATTGTCAGTGTTTTGAATTTTAGTTTTATTTTAGATACTTAAGTCTCAGATTCCTTGTTGAGATTTTGTTTTATTTTTACCTTGTAGTTATTCTTTAAAAAAAGAAAAAAAGAAAAAAGATTGTTCCTATTTGCTCTCAAATGATGATTTTTTGCACTTTTGTTTAGGTAAAATTAGTACAAGTCATGTTAATATTTTACTGAAGTATTTTGTAGACACCTGTAAACTTTGTCCACATTCTGTCTTTCTACAAAACTACTAAAAATTACGAAGTTTGATATACTGCGCTTAAATAAAAAGTATCAGTATCGGCAATATGGACATTTGGTATCGGACCGATACCAGAATATGCAGTATCACACACCTCTAGCTGAATCAGATTAAAACTTCAAACTTTATTCACATTGCACATTTATTTAGCTTTCTGCTGGAGACGCCAGTGAGAACAGATAGATCTTGCAGACGCAGCGCATCATGAGCTGGGGCTCCATACTGTGAGGAATCATAATTAGGAAGAGGCTGTACAGAGCCAAGTGAGCACGTTAACACCAGCCAACTGCCAAAATATTCCCACTGTTTCACTCCTATCAGTCACTTTTGGCAGAAAACCCTCAAGATCTCATCTGGTTTCAAAGGCCCGAACTGAGGGGAACGGAAAAGGAAAAACCCAAACCAACTCCTGCTCCTGTTTGGCCTCCTGGATGAGGGGTTATGGCAGCAATGCTTAAAAAGAGCAAGTCTGCTGAGTCAAAGTGCCAAATGCACAATGAAGCTATAAATATAACGAGGGAGTGTAAATTAACACTAGGAGAACCAGAAGATAGAGGAGAACATGCAAAGAAAAGTTAATAGGAACAAGTAATGAACGGTCTGACTGAAGCCCATTAGAAGTTCTTTCAGCAGCTAATATGAGAGGAAAGTCTCTGAAGAGGAAGAGGAAGACAAATGGCTTCACAGAGATGGGCATCTATCAGACGGATCACATAAATCAAGCTCTACAGGCCAGCTGTAATTAACTGCACGGATCGTTGTAATCTGTGAGCTTCGCTATAATACTTGGCTAGAGATCTCCGACAATGTTTGCTGCCACAGGAACACCTTGTAATCAATGAACGGTTTTTGTGTTCACGTTTCCTAAAATACAGAAGTGCTTAAATGCCAAAGCTAGGAAATAAATACAGGAGCAGTATCTTTTTAAAATGAGAAACTTTCTTGTTTTAATGAGACATAAAACTAGATTTATATGTCACTAAAACCTAAATTTGTTCTCATTTAAATGAGAGAGGTTGTAAGAGTTAAATGGCAAACCTCGCAGCTGTTGCCTGTGTCCCTTGCCTCTCTGTCCAAGGAACACATTTTTATGTTGTTAAAATGACAAGTTTTCTCATTATAGTGACATAAAACTCGTATTCATAAAACTAGAAAGTTTCTCGTGGCTGCACAGTGGCG
>NW_006800337.1:522152-534882 GCF_000485575.1 Poecilia formosa
TATATATATCTTGATTCTTTTTTTTTCTTGGGTCTGTGTTCATGTATCTTGTAACAAGGTTTTAATTACATTTTGGGATTTTGTAACTTTTCCAGTCAACACTTCAGTGCTGTTGTTTATTCTGCTCCTTTGCTACTTTGTTCCCACAAGTCACAACCAGTTCTTAATATTTTATGGCGACCTACTTAGTCACATAAGTATGTCCTATGCATACTTTTGCTTATTTGTCTGTCTCTTTGCCAAAAAACAAAACAAACAAACAAAAAAAATCTAATTGTAGATAAAATTTGATCTGTGTTTTAATTGTGTATATATATTTCTTTATTTTTACTTTTATTTGGGATTAGAAAGATTCCCAGAGTTGTGGCAGTTTTGAGTAGTTTCTAGACAGAAAGCTATATGTGGAGACTAGAGTATTGGGTGTGTAGGAAGGCCATGCTGGAGCAGTGTTTATCTGAGGCGCCACAACTTCTAATGCCATGGTTAACACAAGGCAGAAAGGTAATACTGTGAGAGAGGAATTACACACAAACTATTCCAGTAGCAGTTTGTGTTTAAAAGGTAGTGAGAACAGAGTCAGGGTAAAGTGAGGCCACGAAGCACAAATTGCTTTAATCAGTTTTGTTTAAATCAAATTCTTGCCATGGTAAAAAATTTATCACGATAAACGATTAATGATACAATAAATGCCCACATCTAAAACAGTAGTTAAAATCAGCAACACATACACAACCCTGCTATATACCAGTGAAAACCCTCCCTGTGACATGTAGCCAGCAACGAATTGAACTGAAATGTAAAGGTGGGCATTTCTGCGGTGCTCAGTCACTACTTCTACCTCTATCTAATAAGGATTTTTTCCCCTCTACCTCATTAAATTTAAGCTTAGCTGGTGCTGTGACAGTGCAGAGCATTATTCATGACTCTGACCACTGAAGCTGAGTTGCAAGCCCCCAGCCAGACAGCGCTCATACATGACAGGCACATACAGTACATGACTGCACACTGATCTCAGAGCTGGTGTGACTGCTTATGCCTCTCTAACTAGCAATATGTTTAGCAAAAACGTATTCTAATCAGGTGTGCAAAATCAAGCCAAATTCTCAGCATGGTTGGTCTGTACAAGTCTCCTTGGACCATGCACGGAAGATCCAAATCAACTGGGAGACATACTATTTAATTAAATAAGCTGAACTCTTTTCTCCTCTGAAATCCCGTTATATTTTTGTCCTGGTTGGGGGTCAGGGGGGAATAGCTAAATCTCCCAGCTATTACAAGCTCATTTGGCATCTCAGCTGGACGCATTGGTCCATTAGGAATAGTGACTGTCATATCAATAAAAAGCATGCCTCGGGATGTTGTGACACTTTGAATGTTACACTTCGAACCAGACGTGGAATCAATCTGTTCCTTCTAGGAAAATAAAACATTACAACTCCCAACGAGAGCACAGACATGAGAGATTATGGAGGCATTTTAATTAACATGCGAGGTGAACTGCGACCTCTGCTGAGCGCCGCAGCCGAGAGCTTCGGCAATCTCACTCGGCTCCAGCGATTTTCTTCTTGTGTGAAAAAAGCAGCCGTAGTGTGCTCTTCAGTGTCATTAAACCCTAGAAGCACAGCAGACAATCCCCAATGAATCTCAGACAGACAGACTGGCATCATCCACTCTGCTGTTGGGTTTTATGATACTGTGACTAGCTGGCTGAGAGGTTAACCAGCTGTATATGCCTTATTTTATTTATATACTCCCTTAATACTGCCATCAGCCATAACATAAAACAACAGAAATGCACAATGGACCAAGTATTTTATTTATTTTTTGTAGTTATTTGGTAATGATGACAGCACCTTCATAGAATGGTGAAATTAATTCCAATACAATATTGCAAAAGAAAACCTTCCCTTCACTAAGTTCAAGTTTGAAATTATTCCTCCTAAGAAAAATGACTTGGACATCGTGAAATGTTCAGTTTGAGATGTTTGCCCTTAAAACATTCACCATTACCATTTAGTCTTCTTTTATCATTTCATTCAAGTTGTTTTTGTCTTTTAAGAATATATTTCACTTCACAAAATCACTTTAAACAGTTTTAATTGCTGAATACAACTCAATTATTTTCTGAATTTATTAGCAGATTGGCATGACGATAGAGCCACACAAGGTGATTTGGCGCTTGTGTCACCACGGACATGAAGGGAACCATATAAATATTTATGGTGCTTGTGGGTTTTTTTCCTCAGAAGTTAGCCTGATTTTGCATCAAGTGAGATTTTGACAAGTACAGGGCATTCCCAGATCCAACAGAGGTGTGGTATGAATAATCGGTAAGGCTGTCACCATGATCTGTTACTGAGTGTGGTTTTCTCAAGATGGAGGGAAACGGGTTGTTTTGGTCTGGACACAAAAGGAGAAACTGACTACAGGGACAGAAAAGAGCATTCTGACTGGAGAAATCTGGATTATGTTCCCCCAGTGGAAGCAATATTTGAAGGTAGGCTTTAGTTGTATAATCTGGTGTGTTCATTTGATCTGAAGCATCTCAATCCATCTATTGTGTTTTCAATGTCACCATGGTTCCAAAGACAGAAGTTAAGACTTATGAAGACGTTTGCCTTTGTGGGGTTCCAAAATGACGCTCCGGTGTTAGAAAGATCAATGTTCTCTGACAGCTTTAGGTAAAATGTCCGTAGATGGATCAGTCTGTTCTGTGGGAAGGCTCTGATGGCACTGGATGACAAATGAGGAAAATAATGTTTAGTTTTGAGGTAGAAAGTCAGTGTTTTTGCTGTCCTCAGGTGTTACTTGTGTTTTAGTGGCAGCTCAATCCATCAACCTTCCATTCAGTGTTCTTGCTGCCACTGTCTTTGGCTCTGACTGAAATCAGCTAAACACTCAACGTTTACCAGACAAAATGGAGAGAATCTGTAGTAGCATATTGTATCTTATTGTCTATTGAAATATACAAGATTTTAAGAAAAGTGTTTTATTTTGTATTTGAGCATTTTTATGACTGGCTATCTCCTTAATATACATCAATAAGTAACCAGTAAGAAAACCTAGCCTATATACCTAGGCTATATTTAGCAATATGGCTGAAAAAATCAGTCCATATCAAAACGTCAATATCTGAATAGCCTTTTTCTGACTCGCAGTCACACTAACTTAAATTTATCTAGAGCAACAAAAACATAATCTTGTTTGAAAAATGGATGAAACTGTTTTCACCTGTGATGTACGTTTTATGGTTTGAATCCTAATTTTGAATGTGCTTAGTTGTAAGAGGGGAAACAACAAAAATTAAGAACAAATTCATCCTGTATCCTATGGCGAAGATGGAAAAAAAAGCTTATAGTTTACAAGTATAAAATCAAACAGAAGAAAATGGCGACAAGAACTGGACAGGCTTCAGGCTTTTAAGTTTCTTCAGTATATCTTAAAGTTAATTTTGTTAAATGTTGCTTCTTTTGAAGTAAATCAGACGACGACAGTCACCATGTTTGACGTCATCGATGATCTATGTCCTGCAGATGAAGACTAGTTCAATAAACAAACAAAAAAAAAAAACCTCTGATTTTGTAACATATCACCACTGTGGCTGTGAAAATGGCTTCCTGGCAGCAATAACAGTGGCTGCTGTTGGTGTGGCTGGTTTGGCAAACCATGGATCCAGATGTTAATTAACCTCTGCCAGCTCCTCATCCATCACTGGCTCCGTCCCTCCATTGTTTCCATTGTTCCCCGGCACAGTGCAGTCACCTGAGGATTATGTCCTCCCTCCTTCTCCTCCACTGCCATTTTTCTCTCTTTGCTCCTATTTCACCTGCTGCTTCTGCAGCTCCTTAGATTTAAATATTAAATTATGATTAACATCCAGCTGGAGAAGTGAGCAGTTTAAAAAGATTTACTCCTTTATCCCGATTGTTTATCTGAATGTGATCACGCTACCGATGTGATGTTCACGAACCATCCGGTTCTTTTGAACGGCCCTTTCCTCTGACAGGACTCAGTTAGTGAGTCATTCTTTCTTTATTACAACTTTGCTTGCTTACACACTGCAGTAGCGCTTATTATTTTATTTGATTTAAACATATATTTAAATAAACAAGAAGAAAGGGCTGGATGTTTTGGTAATGTGTCACGGTGGCTCTGTGTGCTACCTGGATGCAAATCTGACACAGGTCAGTCACGGTGGACTTTCTCCTTTCCTGGTTCTTCTTCCTTGATTAACATTCATAGATGAGTTTGTTCACTGTTAGTGTGTTGCTTTAATTGTTATATTTAATGGTGTGAAAATGATTTTTGTTTCTGCTAAATCAGCTCAAGTCTACTTTGTCACTCTGTTACATTTTCCCTTTATTTTGTTTCAGTGTTACAAATGTTAGTACACACAACCCTTATCAAGACTACAGGGATTTTTTTTGTATTTAGAAATGTAATACTTTATGAAAATATATGCATATTTTCTTCATACGGATGTTTCAGTGTTTTTTATTTTAACATTACTCACAAAAACAATTAAAATAAGACTATATTATGGATGAGATGGATTGTTCTAAAAATGTAAATTGTCAAGGTGTAGTCTTGCCACAGTTTTAAGTTTAAAATCAGATCTGACTAACCGACTTTCACCTGCACAAGACATGAAGCAGACAGTAGAACAACATTAATATGGCAGTCTAGGAGAAACAAGCACACCTCAAAGTTAACTATTCACACCAGCTTGAAAGCCATCTATAAAAAATATTTAGAAAGAGTAGAAACATTAAAAATACTTATGAATTTGACGTTTGCTAATGAAACCTTTCCATAAACCAGTTCTCTAACAGAGTGAAGACGTCATATGAATAGAAGACAGGTTTTAGTGTAATTGCTCTTATTTCAAGGTTTCCACGGATCAATGATAAAATAATCCATGCAAACTGTTTATCTAACCACTTTTCAATGTTTTAAGGATTAGAAAAAGATTTAGAGTCACTAAAATGTGGAGTGGTTTTGAAAGAAAAAGAACAACAAAAAAAAAGAAAGATTATGACAAGATCAAACATTTGCCTGTTTGACCAACAGCTTTAATGTTCCTGATAAACTAATATTTAAAATGTTTAGGAATATGTCTAGAAAACATATAGAAACAGGCCTGGTGGATGATTTAGAAGAAAAATCTCATCCTTTCCACACACTACCTCACACAAGCAAAGTGTTTTGTTTTTCATGTGTATCATCATTTTCCATAATATGCTATGAATATGAGTATTCACAATCCGGCTGTAACTGAGAAACATTTTATAATAAATGTCTTTCTCTGACCCCATAAAAATGTATATTAATAAAATGTATTAATTTTATTTGTCCTGTTCATTGATATTTCAACTTGGTTGAAAAAAATAAACAAAACAATAAGACTTTTTCTAATTGAAAATTGGATTTGAATATAATTTTCCCCCCTATTATACAACAAGACAGAATCATGAGCAGCATTTACTTGATAAACAGACTCAAATCTGTAAATTGCAGAATATCCATGGGCAATGACAGTGGTTTTATTATTTTTTTGTTTTATTTTTGCCCATCCAGTCTTGTTTTTCTGGGAATGTTGATTCTAACAGGCTGCTTTGAAGGAGCGAGTGGCTTGCAGAAATAACTAACAAACTGGCACACGGCTCCTCTTGGCATGACCAATTCTGCATAAGCAGTTCGTTTCAGTGCAGACTGTGGCTGCTAGCAGGCTGTCACTTTCACGTTGTGTGTGTGCGCGTGTGCATGTGTGTGTGTTTTATGTCTGTTAAAAAATAAAAAAAAAGTGTAGCCAGGGACAAATACTGGAATCCAGAAGCTTAAATTATTTACCAGTACACCGATGTAGATTTGTAGATGAATTAAACAATTGTTTCTCATCAGTGTCACATTTGTTTAAATGAAAATATTTAGATTAAATTCAAGGTTCAACATAATTATGCATTTTAATCACAGTTATTCAAAGTAGGTTATTAAAATTGACAAAGCATGTTTTCTTAGCTGCTTCTCACAAAACAAACCTTTAATTTGTAGGCTTTTCACAGCAAGACCAAAGACCTGATATTAAGACTTTATTCTTGTAATTTCATTTTTATTTATTTTTTCTTAATATGGCCCTACTAACTTATGCATTACACCAAATGGTAATTTTTATTTTATTTTTTATTTTATTTTTTTATGAAAATCCCAATGACTGGATAGAGTCACATTTGCTGAGTCTGTTTGGAGGTTTAAGAAACTGATTCCAGGTGCTTCTCATAGTAATAATAAGTAAATACATTTAATAGAAGTAGTAGTGCCTATGGTGGTTCTATCTAGTTGAGAAACACGGCTAAACGTGTGTTTGATCCATTCTCTGTCTTGTGGTCTTTACTGACTGTTTTGACTGACGGTTGGGCAAGTGCTTGTTATGCTGCTGCCTTAGCATGATGCTATCTGCTTTCCATTAACCGTAGAATTGTGCAATACATTTCCAATAATACATTTGTTTAATGGAAACACTCCAATTTTAAAAAACTCATATTTGTCAATAAAAAGATATTTGCTGACATGAGGTGGTTTTTCAGCCGTATGGAAGTAAATGTATTTTGCAAAACTGCAATGGAAACACTTTTTTTGCATCATACAAGTCACATGATCAATTACTACTGGCAAAAACCACAAATAAGACATCAGGAAGTAGTAGAAATATGATGGTTGGTTTTTGGGATTTCTTTGGACAATGTGTAACTGGCTCCACCAGATCTCTCACATCATCACACGGATCATAAAAAGTTGTGTGTCATTTTAAAGTGTTGAATCCATAACTCTTCTATAAAATGGCCGACTACAATTTCCCCAAAAATGCTGCATATGTAGCCTCTCCCAAGTAGGCGGGGCTTGTTGCTCCATCGCCTGCATAAGACGTCGACCTCTCCTCTGATGGCTGATGAATGATGAGTGCTATCACCATGACTGCAATATGAATACATCTCATGTAACTGTTTACATCAGTCACTGGCATGATTTATCATGTGAACAAACTTATTCGAGTGTGATTTTTGGAGAAATGTAATCCGAAATTGTGGGGGTTTATTTTTCAACATTAGTAGATTAGCTAATGTTGGAAGAAAAAAAAAACGCCACACAATAACAAATATTTAAGCACATTTCTAATGAAAATGCAATTACTTGCATCCTGTGGTTCCACCCCATTTAAGGCCTTTCCATACCCATCATGAGGCGTTAGTGAACCAAATTCATCCTGATCAGAAGGACTTTCCAGGAACTTTCTAGAAACTTAGCTTGCAGTCTAGTGGTCATTGTGTGCAACAGTCACATACTGATTGACAGAAAGGAGTGAAAGCTACCACACTGACTGAAGTGTTGACAGAACATTCAGTGTATGTTGTGTATTTCCTTTATGTGCAGCAGAATGTGTAGGCTAGGCAAACGCATGTTTCTGCTCTGCTTTCATCTGCCTCTGCAGAAGAGTGTATACCAGTGCATTCACAAACACTTTCTGTTTGGATTGATGAACACTTTAAACACACTTTGTGTTTGCATGTGTGTGTATTGGTCGCCCATGAGGAGCAGCCTGGGGGGGGGAAGCTAACACGCTGTAACCAAGCCAAGCAATGAGCCAGGATCACTATTAGGATCCGCTGGGAAATAACACGTAAAGAGCCATCCTGCAGTGTGGGGGCGAATCCGGGGAAATAAGCCAACGCTGGTGTGAAACTGTCATCTCCCTGAACACATGCCACCGCTTCCGCTATGCTCATATACCTCCAAATGCATGGAGAACTTTCTGTGGCACACACCTGCTCATCTTAAGTTTTCTTTTGCTGAAAACACACACGTGCACACAAGTTGAAGTACGTGTGAAACACAGCGAGTGACACACTCGTATCATTCCCATCAGTGTCTTTCTTGCTCTCTCACGCACACAAACAGTCCTCCTGAGGCTCTGCTCGTCTGGCCTGAACATCTGCTTTTACAGTACCGTCACATCTGCTGCTGCTGCCAGGGTGACACCGACGGATGTGATGCGTTTGTTGATCTGTCGTCACTGGATACATGAGCTCAGCGCGGTGGTGGGTGGATACCAATCCACCCATCTTATTCTCTAAGTCTGTTATATGCAAGTTTTAATCAGTTGAATGTTAACCAATTCTACAGCTTCTGAAGTTACGTATTTGACTAGGGCTTTGCTGGGGGGTTCTATAGCGCCCCCTGGAAATGTCACATCTAAGTTAACATTATTTAATATGTGGTTGTTGTGATAATTTCCTCGCATAACACAACCAATAGTTATTATGTATTGAGTAAAAAAAAACAGAAAATCCCATTTTCCACCACCCAAATTTCCAATGATGAAATCTACAACCTGAGAGGAAACCGTGGATAAAACAGGAAAGGTTACAATACCTGTTTGTCAGCATGCAAAACTTTACAGATTATTTTTAGACAAAAGTCTGGAAAAGTATTCTTGTTCATCACATAAAATCCCTGAAAAATTAATCAAAGCTTGGGATTGAGAAGTGACTAAATGTGGAAGCTCTGAAGTCTTGATAGATTTTTAATATGTGGACTTGAGAACACTACAAAAAAATGAACTCGGGTTCAATAATCCGGGACAGTGAGATGAAATTCTAAAGCAACAGCATTAGCATTTTCATTCCAAAGGCTCCATCATGGAGCAGCTCGTTGAGTTCAGACCCGCCATCACAGCTGAATTAAGAAAGCTTAGTTTTTCACAGAGGGAGGGGGATGAGGTGCTACCTTCAGTCAGACGTATCCACTGCTGTATTCGTTGGAGAATGACTCAAACTACAGCATGCGGCCATCGTCATGGCCACTTGATAGAAATGTCAGCAGTGAAATTATTTTTATTTTAATATTTAAATAAACTCTGTACGTAAAAGAGCAGGGTGATATTTTAAAACGGGTTCGGGTTTTGTATAGACCGGGCGTCTGCAACCTGCAGCAATGGCTCGTAATAACTATAGATAAAACTGAAAAAGAATCAGGTCAAGTTTTAAATATAGATATAATGACGATGTCGTCATGAACAAACTTATTCGAGTGTGATTTTTGGAGAAATGTAATGCGAAATTGTGGGGGTTTATTTTTCAACATTAGTAGATTAGCTAATGTTGAAAAAAAACGCTAGTTTATTTCTACAACATTTCTACTAAGAATGACACAAAGTACTAGTCATATGCTTTTACATCTGTTTTTCTTGTAATGTGGTTGGAATATGTTTTTTTCACTTTTTATGATTTCCTTTACTACAGAAAAAAGATAAATCAAGATCAATTTTTTATCTTTATTTTTAAATCCTAAAAATATTGAAAATGTTTTTTGTTTTGTTTTTCTCTTTATGACATAGTAGTTATTTATCTAAAATTATAAGTTGACCTTTTTCAAATAGTTGTGTGACATTTATGGTTCTGAGTTTTATTTAGCTGTTCTGAAAGTAAGAATGTCTGTCGGTGCGTGTACATGCCACATGGAGTTTCATTCATTAACCCAGAATGAAGGATATGACCACATGCTGTCCAGCCTGGTGAATGAATCCTCTGCAGCCCGTTGGTGATAACGACATACTTTCCCTCTGAGAATCGTTCTTTGCTGCCTCATCTCGTCTCCCATTAGATCACTCAACACGTTTTCCTTCCTTCTCCCTCAGATAACGGCTTTTGACGAGCTCCAGGCTGACTTTAAGGTGCCGATCGATCAAGGCAATCCACTCCATGCGGTAGGTGTTCATTCTTTTGTCATTTTTATTCACATTTCATCACAGTGGATTTGAGTTGAGGTGAGCTGCATCACATTATAAGTTTCTGAATGTTTGATCCATCGGCTTGTTGGCAGGGTTAGAGTTAAAATCCTGTCCTGAGGAATTATCAAAGTGAAAACAAAGAATTCCACATTGGTCATTCAAGCTTACATGAACTCTACGTACAATTTAAGCACATCCTACAGAACAGCTCAAAATGGTTTTTGCCAAAAGAAGGGCAAATAGTAGCATTTAGCACCACACATGCTTTCATCTTACAGGTTGGATTTTCAAGAGACGTTGTGAAATGGGAAGTAAAATTAGAAGGGGCCTATGGTAAATCTTCAGCCAAGTTAATTGGTAAAAAACAAAGAAAAAAGAGCAAAATTGTTAAGGTAATTAGTCAGATTTGAGGAAATGTTGCGATTACGTGTGAAAATTGCAAGTCAGTGCAAAATTTGCTAATTATAAGTGACTTTGCATTAACAGTTGCGATCGTAGCATCCTGATTTCCTGGAGGGGTTGGATGTCCAACCACTCTTATTAGAATTAGCAATGTTCATTTAAGTTGTTAGGTTAGTACAGACCCAGCTCTAACAATACAGTTTGAATTAAAGTTGAAGTCAGAGACCTCATAGAAGCTACCATCTGCCTGGTTAATCTATTCTAACCAGTTCTGATGTGTGTTTGAGAACACTGAGCTTTTGGAAAACCCAAGTGTGTCTGAGTGCCATCCATCTAACTGCTGATTTGAGACAAGATTTGAGGTAATCATACATTACTGGTAGCAAAGCAAACAAATCTACCATGATTGACAGTTGGTACGATGTTCTTTCACCTTGACTCTTCCAAACACATTCCTTGTCATTGTGGTGAAACATCTCAGTCTTTGTCTCACCTGAATGTAGAACTTTCTGAATGTGCTTCCTATGTAATGCTTACAAAACATGGATTAGGACTGATAGCTGAATCTGTGCACAGAAATCAAGTTTAAATGATGCCTACCTATTCTGTCAAGAAAAGTGATTCAAATATCTGTAAAAGTCACAGCCAGTTGCCTTTCACATTGTGGATCCCAGATTATTGACTATCCTTTGCATGCCTTGCTCATTATTGTCTCGTAAAACAGTAAAGTGACAGTACAGGGAGATGACAGGAAGTAAAGTAGTAGTGGGTGATTTAAACTTCTAGACTTTTAAATGACATTACTGGGTGTTTTTGTAAGCAAAATCTTATTTTCTTCTGTTTTTTGTTTCAATTAAAATCCTCTTGGAAGTCACAGAAGCAAGTTGTTCTACAAATCTTTTTTGTGTTGCTTAAATAGTTTGCTTTCGCCTTTAAAACTGTCTAACAATGTGGAGAGGTTACAGTTCAGAACGTAGAGTAAGGCTGGCCTGCTCGGACAAGCTGCCCCTAATAAAGTTGTTTAGGATTCCGCCTCTAAACTCTTCTCCTTTGAGTCTTAAGGGCTTTTACTAAGTCAATAATGCATCACAAAACACCAGCAGTTGCTCTGAAGGTGACTTTGACTTAAGAGGTCTGCAAAGTACAGTTTCTGTGGCGTAATGACTTCTAGATGTCTTTGGGGATGAGCAGGAAAAGGAGGACAGAAACATTAGAGATGGAGTAAAACTGACAGAAAAAATGGGAACTTGCGTGAACATTAAATTGAAGAAGGAAGCAGATAGACAGGCAGAGGAAGACCTGGCTGAAGAAGGATTTTTTGAAGAAGCATAACTAAATTAGTCAGCTTGAAAGGTATTTCAAAAGTCAGACAGCAGTGCATTAGACAGATTTCCCCCCACTCAGAAGCACTTTCATATTTTGTCATATTTGCATATCATTATGCAATGGAGAACGCATCAAAGAATCCAGCAGGGGAAACGGGTACAAAAGGTTTCATCTAATTTTCCGTTGCTTGAACTTTTCTTTCCCTCCGTCTCTCAAGATTCCCGAACCCCTCCTTTTCCTGTTCCTCACTGCTGCAGTAGGTTGAAGACGTAGCCCTGAACTTCCTAGCCCTGAAAGACGCTTTCATGAAGTTGCTATTAATAGGAATTTTAATTCAAGGTTAACTTCTGTTTTATTTTCTTCCCAATGTTTATACAGCCAAACCTGTATGAACGAAATAAATGAGGATGATCCCATCCTACCTGAAAAACATAGACATGTATGACAACTCTTTATGTGAGTTATTGTATGTTGAAATATGAGATTCACCTTCTGATTACTTTTTGTTGAGAAACATTTATTGCAATAAAAATGATTTCTTTCAATAAGTATGTTTTATCCATCTGTCAGGTGGTACCGATGAAATGTCTCTTCAGTTGTTAGTGTGGGAAGGAGGCTCAAGGTTAGCTTGTTCAACATCATTTAAGTCTTTGAAAATAACGTCAGAGGAAGAAAGAATACATTTTAATTCTCTCAGTGAACATACAGGATTTGGAAATATTAGCAGCCTTTAGTGAACATCAACTGAATCTTATGGACATAAAAAAATAAAAACACTATCTATGTCAATGGTTTTGTAATCCAGACAAGCAATACCTTTACATTGTATATTTTTTTCTAAATGAGTGCATAATTTGAACTATCCTAAATAATGCAATGACAATGTTGTCATATTGTGATTTTTAATATTTTTAACTTTGTGCCTTTTAATCCTTTGGGTGGCAGATGTAACAGTCAGACAGAGGAGGAAGTGGTTGGGTTGTCCCATTAGACCAGGGGTCCCCAAACTACGGCCCGCGGGCCGGATCCGGCCCGCCTCCTCATTTGGTCCGGCCCCCTGAACAATACCAGAGAGCATTCAGTGTTTTTTTTCATATATATGTGGATTTTTCTTCAACCACCAGGGGGGCTCTTGAGCAGATATGAAACTTAGTTTTCCCTCAATGGAATATATACTAGTCAACTACAACAGTCATGTGGCCCTCGCAGGAAAAAGTT
>NW_006800338.1:0-1392 GCF_000485575.1 Poecilia formosa
CTCTTCCTCCTCCTCGCTGCCTTCAGGTGTTTCCTTCTCCAGGTTGATCCCAGATTGGACTGATTGTGCTTCATGTTCTCATGCTTTTCTTCTTCAGGCTTTCTGAAGGTTTACCAAAAGTATTTCTTCATATTCTGACACTTTTCTCATATTTGAGCAACTTGCTCTCAGATTTCTTCTGCTAATAAAACTGTTCTGGTTTATTTATGCTGCAGGTTAAAAACATTCACAGTTTATACATTTAGAAACAAAGAATCATGTTTAAAGGATCCAACTGTTTCCAGACGTCTCAGGTTTTCAGGGAGTTGATTTAGTTACAATAAGTTTCAAACTGTTGCTGAATGAAGGTTTTAGTTGCAAAGATAAGATTTATTTTAATTTGTAAGTTTTAAAGTTGTGACTTTAGGAGGGAATAAATGAATAAGCAGAGATCCATCATGGTTTAGCATCATTTGCTCTGTTGTTCTTGTGAATGATGAGAACTGTTGTTGTTCTGAAAATCACAATTTCTTAACTTCTCTGGTAAAATAAAGGTTAAATAAATGAATTTAAAAACCTCCAGGAGCCTCTACAGCTGAAGGAAATGAGCTGATGAAGCGTTTTAGCGTCTGGCTGCTGGTTGGAGGGAAGCAGCTGGTGGCAGCATGTTGTCTGAACGGCCGGAGCCACTGACCCCCAGGAAACCGTCCACAACCACCAACCTGCAAAGACGGGTTTAATAATTGGCAGTTATGTTGGGTCAGTCTCCACCTCCTGCGGGTCAGCGGCTCCTCTTCCTGCTGTCGATTGGCTGGTTTTGTCTCTGACTTCTTACTCTTTGTCTCTGTTTTCTCTCCGGTTTTTTCCTCCCCTCCTCCTCAACTCATCATCCCCTCTTCATCAACTCTTCATCTCCTCCTCTCTTGTGTTCTGTCGTCTTCCTCGACCTTTCACCTCCGTTCTGCCTGTACACCATCATGCCTGTGTGTTAATTTACCCCATGCTTGCGGTGTAAATCAGACCCCATTGACCCGTTAGAGGACGACCTTTTCCACCTCTTTGATAAATTCCCAACTCCCATGCCAGACACCAGCACTCCCATGATCCCCCCAGTAGGAGTCCAGGCCGTAGCGCTGTCCTCCGACTCGGTCCGCGTCTCCTGGGCCGACAACTCCATGACCAAGAACCAGAAGTCGTCGGAGGTCCGGTACTACTCCGTCAAGTGGAAGTCCAGCGTGTCGACCAGCGGGAAGTACAAGGTGAGTTCTGGCTGATGTAGCTCCAGGGAAACTGCTCTGCAGCAGCAGCAGGCGGCCCGATCCAGTTCCAGCATGCGGCCCGATCCAGTTCCAGCATGCGGCCCGATCCAGTTCCAGCATGCGGCCCGATCCAGTTCTAGCATGCGGCCCGATC
>NW_006800338.1:3235-12993 GCF_000485575.1 Poecilia formosa
TTTGTTTCCATCTAACAGAATAATTTTTGTTTGTTTTTAGTAAAGTTGCCATGAAACCTGATTATTGATAACTGCAGAAACCCGACTCACCCAGTCATTTTCATAAGACGCTTCTTTTGACCTCTGACCTCTACTATGACTGCAATATTCATAAAGGTTGAATAAAACCTGAAACTAATAAAATAAATCGATGCAGTTGGTTCACCTTCACAGGAAGCAGCGGAGGAAATAATAGACAACAGCATTCTTAATTTCTTCACATCGTGTCATTGATGCATCTTCTTCGCGCCTCGTCGATGATCATGAATCGCTGGAAATCAGATCCTCAGGTGGAAACTTTCTGAAACTCTGCTGACGCTTGTGCAGGTTGAGGCGTCTGGATCCTCAGACTCGGTTTATTAAAACTTTCAGCAGATTTAAGTTTCTGAAGCGACCCGTGTTTTCAGTCTGCAGACACCACGGCTCTCAGCCACACCGTCACCGGACTCAAACCCAACACCATGTACGAGTTTGCCGTCATGGTAACCAAAGGTCGGAGGTCCAGCACCTGGAGCATGACGGCCCACGCCACGACGTATGAAGCAGGTACGACTCGGGCGAAGCTCGCATCTCCAGTTATCATCCAGGAGCTGGTATATTTTAATTCTTTTGTTGAAAAAGTTCACATTAAAGAAACTTATTTCTTATTTTGTTGCTATTTTGTCACATTTAAATGTTACACATTATCAAAACAAACAGAACCTAAGTAAACCCAAAAGGTAGCTTTAAAATGATGCTTTCATTATTCAGGGAATAAATCCATCCAAGAGAAGTGATTATGATCTAAACTTCCAAACCTTTGACCAACCTGTTCCCCTCCTGGCCTGTGGGGGCGCTGCACCAAGAACCACTGAAAGAAACACTCAACACAACTACAACTTCCTTCTTCACCAAATGGAAACTAAAATGGAGGCATCAGATTTTAGCAGTTGGAGGTTTTCTCTTTAGTCTTTGGCTAAAAACCAGGAGCCATTTCTCCTGCTAGCGCTCGGCTAGCATGTTAGCTTTGGTTGTATTTACCCAGAATGCCCTGCGCTGTAGTCCACCTCCTGCTTTTGGAGCGGTCTCTGGTCTGCTTGGTGTTCACATATGTTCACCAGATTTCACTTTGACCGAACCCAGGCTGAGGTCTGGAGAACCAGAGTCTGGTTTTCAGAGATCGATCCGCGTTCACACCAGAGCCGAACTTTCTAGACAAATGGACCAGATTGGACTAAAGCGGACTGAACAGAACTGGAGGGAAAGCAACCAAAGCCTCCTGTGAGACCTTAGCCCCGCCCCCAGAATGTATTTCCACCAAAGTGGGCGGAGTTATTACACACAGGGGGCGTGGCCACGAGCAGAGGGCCTGAGGTCAGGATGAATGAAGCTCTGCTGACGAATTTTCAAACAAAAGTGAGGGCTGAGAAATCTAACACCTTTTTCTGTTATTGAATAATTTTATTGACGACATGTGAACTGCTAATCGCTCAGTGAGACCCATTCGGGTCACAATGAAAAGAAATCACGCACAAATCTGAGAAACGCCATCGAAAATTCACCTGCAGTAACCTCCCTTTGACCCAAAGAGGGCAGCACTGAGTCAGTTTTAGGTTAAATATTGTGGATTTAAATACATTCACAGAAACACGGATAAAACCATTAAGGACAGATTTAGACAGTTTATTTACAAAAACGAAGTTGATTTGTGGTTTAGTTGGCATCAGGTCGCTCCACAGATTATTTTCCCAGAGGTTTTGGGATGATGAAGACATTTTGGTTCTGTTAGTCTTTGTAAACTCTCAGTGAGTTGAAGATCTTGAATCAGACAGAAGCTTTATGTTTTGTTTTTTGGTAACTTTTAGCCTACTTCATGTCAGACAGTTCTGTTTAAGTGATGTTTTGAGGGTTTGTCTGATATTAATGTTTGTTTGATGATCTGAAACAAGTGCAAGCTGAAAAAAATTAACTTTTTTCATCTCCTAGCATTAAACGGAATGAAGAGATGAATCTTTCATGTGCAGCCTGCAGGAATCCTGCTTTGAAGCTGCTTTCTTTTCCCTGTTTTCTGTTCAGAGGTAAATTATGATCTGCAGCAGCTTTCAGGAAAACAGGTGCAACAAAAACAATGAGTTGCAGAATTTTCTTCCTGAACAGCAATTATTTTTAACAAGGAGTTTAACAATGGACTGAAAACACGTTCTGGTTCAGTGAAGAATCATCGTAACTTCCCTCGCTCTCCCCGGCAACAACACGACGACTGTCTGCAACAACGGCCGGCCGGAATCAAAATGTCACGCTTCCACCTTTCAGGATGTATACAATCGTGTTTGCTGGATTTGTCACCCAATTAAGCGTGAACGGCATTAGCCCAGCGGCTCCCCGAGGCCCGCTGGAATACATTGACATTCAGAGTCAGCAGATGGAGCGAGTCCACTCAGTCTGTCGCTGATCGGCCGACTCAGGAGGCTTTAAACAGACAATCTCTCACAACAAAACAGCAGAGTTTCACAGCAACAGAGGAGAGGGAGTGTGCCTTTATCACAGCTTGAAGCTCCGCTGCTTCCCTGGTAAAAATTGACAACAGACACCTGTTGAGAGATAAGAGCTTCAGAAAAGGGTCTGTAGGTCAAGCAGCAACAGAAAAGAGTCGTTTTCAGAAAAACATCTGAAGGATGAATTACAGGAGATTCATACCTGATGCTGTTTAGCTTTAATATCTAAAAGCGTTTTGCCTTGTAATGCTGCTAGCACAAGAGGACAAAAACGTAACAAAGTGTTTTTATTCAACTCTTGAGGATTGAAAGCTGTTTCTAAACTCTGTCCTCCAAAATTACACAAAATATGACTTTTAACTCCAATAGCTAAAATATGAAGAATAAAGATAATTCATTTTAATTATTAAAACTCTAAGTTTTTCCAAATTTATTCTGATCAAGCATTCTTTTAGCCTCCTAGTTAGCATAGTTGGCATCAACTATACTTTGATAGCTAGCCAGCTAATCGTTTTAGCCTTATATTCATATATAGTTAACATAGATAACATCAATTTCACTTTGCTAGCTAGCTAGCTTTTATCACCACATAACTAGTTAACATTGACATAATCTACACTTAGCTAACTTGCTAGCTAGCGAGATGATCTGTTTAGCTCCAGATAAGTAGTTATCATAGATAACATTAAGTGCACTTACTTTGCTGGTTAGCTAACTAGCTTATCCTTTTAGCCCCACATAGCTAGTTAAGGTAGATAACATCTGTTAGCATGGACGGATCGATGATGCTAGTAAAGGATATTCAGGTAACCAGACAGACTGAAATCGTACAAAACTTCTGCTGAGTTAATCTGCATGGACTGGATTCATGTTTACACTGTAAAAATAGTTTTGTACGCTACAGATTTGTTTTGAATTATAACTTATTTTATTTTAGAATTATCCTTTATTTTCCCCTCAGTAATAAAAATTGCATCAAAAATAAACAAATGGAAGAAAAGCAGTTATAGTTCAATAAAATAATTTCAGGTTCATTTTAATATTTCTACTGTTTTCTTGTTTACTTTTTCCAAACAGGAAAATTATATTTTAAATGAAGTTTAATTTCTTTAATTATTAGCTTAATTATGTGAGTAAAATTTAATCATATTGTAATTAATAATATTTACTCAGAAAATGTTGCCACAGTGTCAGAAATGATATCAAGTTTGAAATGTTGTTACTGCAGCAGAAGCAGGAGGTTCAGTTAAATTTAAATCCGTTTAAGTCG
Organism: Poecilia formosa; assembly: GCF_000485575.1. NCBI lineage: Eukaryota > Metazoa > Chordata > Actinopteri > Cyprinodontiformes > Poeciliidae > Poecilia > Poecilia formosa. The sequence goes on from NW_006800338.1 coordinate 7,019, forward strand.
ACATTTATTACAGTCCTTCCAGTTCACTGCAGCCCATCATGTGCAGTTATTACACTCAAATATATACGTTTCAAAGGAAACCGTTTCAAATGTTCAGGCCCTCGGTTTAAAGCTTTTACTTTGCAGAGTCCCTGCAGTGAGCTGCTGTAAAGCTCTTTATTCCTCGTATTACTCTGATAAAAGCTTCGTTCTTTTCATCAGTAACCTGAAGATGAAACTGAAGCCATTAGAGCGTCTGGATTCCTGCTAAAAGCTTCACTTTAACTCCTGGAAGCGCGGTGTGGGTGTTCGACATTCCCATGGTGTTTATCCTCTTACCCGTGTGTTGATTAATTCATAACGTCGTTATTATCACTATTTGCATTATTAGGGATGATTTGTCAGGTCAGCTGTTAGCGCTGATTACAAGCTGTTAATCATTTCTGATCCGAGTCCTGGAAGCAGCGCTTTCCCCGGCTGTGTTTAGGAGAAGTACAGGTTGTCAGCATCACTCATGGACTCAGCTGGAAGTTGTAATTTCCTCCAGCTCTGAGTGTCAGATTTAACAAGCGGTTTCATTAGACATCGCCGCGATGCGAGCTTTGAGCTGCGTCCTGCCGGGAAACTTCAAAAAAACCAAGCGGTGCTTTTTGTCGCTGAAAGAAATTCATAAAGAAGGCACTTAGGAAAGGTCCGATAGACCCTGCCATCTGGTTTCCATGGAGACGAGGAGGTCAAAAGGAGGTGGAGAGGGAGTGCTTGACATTTTCACTGCAGGAGCAGCCCGACTGGGAAGTTAATGAAAGCTTCACAATCATTAAAACGCTGCAAATTACTGGAATAAAAAGCTACCTGGACGCCACACGTCACCTGAACTGGACCTCACAGCGGGCCGGGGTCACTCAGAGAGCCGTTTTCACCTGAACGCCTCAGCTCTGCTCAGCTGCCCCTCAGTTTAACCCAGAAACAACCAGAATTAGCAAAAAGGCAAAGATCACAATTAAAAGTAATAAAGTTTAAGGTAGTTTGGATCCCATGCAGGATTTTTGCTCTTGATATCTTTTAGCTTTCAGACGGTTCTGACTTGTAAAGAGGTTTTATTTTTACCTGGAGCATCTTAATGGATGCAGAGAGAGAAGGAGGAAGTTCATCTTATCCCCGACTCCAACGTCTCCAACCAAACAGCCAGATGGGGACCTAAAGAGGAGCAGCAAAAGCAAAGGAGGGGGATTAGCAGCGCTAGCTAGCAACTGATCGTTTCATCCAGGACGTGTTCCTGTGGAATGTCATCATGGATTTAGCTGTTAGCATGAGACTGTCATGCTAACATCCATAACAACTGTTGGATGATATGAATTACGACAATATTTAGTTTCTCTGAGGGATTTTTTTATTATTATTTGTATTAAATTAAACTTGATAATTACTAATTAAACCAAATTGTATAATTATTCCTCACAGCATGTTGGCGTTTAAACATTAAGAAGAAATGCTCTAATAAAAGTTGAGGTCGACTTCCTCCTATTAGCTTAAAGCTGCATTTAATATGAAGTCATGAAGAAGGAGAAGAAGAAGAAGAAGAAGAAGAATCTGCTGAGCAGAGTTAGAACCAGAGACTCAGAAAGGCTGAGTCACTGGTTGCTATGGTGATTCCCTCCTTGGAACAGTAAAGGAGGGAGTTACTATAGCAACCAGTGACTCAGCATTTTCTGACGTTCTGGTTCTTACACAAATATTTTTGGGCTTAACACTGAAAACCTCAATCTGTTTGTAAATGGTACCAGAAAAAATTCTGGAACCAGAACCTGGAACCAGAACCTGGAACCAGAACCTGGTCGCACTTTTTAATATTTATGTCCTCAGTGGTTTATGACATGTATCTATGTATCTCACATAGAAGAAAATATCAGTTCAGTTTCCCTTTACGTCCTACAGGGTGAAAAAGACAAACAGCCACATGAGAACTGAAGACCCGAATGTGGAGATGAAATTATAGTTCTGAAACTCAAAGTACATCATTCACAGCGTCAAAAACCCGAGTGCTTTTGACATTAACACACTGTGAGCTCAGCAGAAAAGTCATTAGACTTAAACTGTGTTTGTGTAAAAAGTAACAGACGTCAAAATGATATTTGAGTCCAACTTTCTGTGACCCGTTTAAACTTTGATTGTTTCTGTTGTGGAGGACGAGACGCAACGGCCAGGAGACCAAACTGGACTGGATTCAGCTTCGACAAAATCCTGTTAGACAGGAAACATGAACATTTAGCTTAACGTTTATTTAGTGGCTCATGGGAAATGACATGTAGCTGGGTTAGCTAACAGGCTAGGTGATCCCTGAGCCTCCAGTTGATATGACACAGAAAGTTTTTGTCCATTATTAGACCCAAATGGAGGAGAAACAGAAGAAATGAAGGATAATCTATGAAGTACGACCAGCAGCATCTTCTGCTAAGATAAAGTGGGACAATGTTTATGTCTGCTAGACAAAGAGACACAGATATGAAAATCTGGTCAGATATAGATATTAATATTGCTGATATGGATGCTAACTGATATTTATTGATGTCATTCATCTTGAATAGATATTTCTCTACATTTTGACACCATGTAAAAGTTACTGTGCTGCTTCGCTGCTAAAACAACAAGATGGACATAAACATCGGTTGATATCAGCCCAGTTTTGCTTTTTGGACTGATTGATGTGTTAAAAAATAACTAACTGCCTGATACAGATGTTGATAATATTTTGTTCATCCCTAAAAGTGAATGGTTGAAGAACATTGTGAGAAAAGGAAACCTGTATGAAGAGCAGAGCCCTGAGGAACTCCTCACACCTGGAAAAGATCGTTTCCACATTTTGCTGACCGATCTCCATGTCTGATTGGCAGCTCCAAGCTCCGCCCCCAAAGATCTGACGGTCATCAGTCGGGAAGGACGCCCGCGTGCCGTCCTCATCAGCTGGCAGCCGCCGATGGAGGCTAACGGACGGATCACAGGTCCAACAGCCGCTCACACACATCAGAGCACACACACCTCTTCCTTATTTCTGCCTCTGTTGGTAAATACTGGGAGACAACGCTCTAAGAGCAACGACGTGAATAGTTTGCGTCTCCTCATTGTTCCTGCTTCAGAGCAGTCCTGTTTGTTTTTAACGAGCTGTTCTGCTCCCGGCGCGTCCCGCAGGACGAATCAAACGACCCGGCGGGCCGCGCAGAACATCCAGTACAGCAGACGCACCCAGCGCCTCCACACAGTAAACTTTCTCTACGTCTGCTTCCAAACAGCTTATTAAATCTGCTAACGTCTGGCAGGCTACATCCTGTACTACACCCTGGATAAGAACATGCCCATCGACGACTGGGTGATGGAGGCCATCAGCGGCGACCGGCTGACCCACCAGGTCGTGGACCTGAACCTCGACACCGTATACTACTTCAGGATTCAGGCCAAAAACGCCAAAGGAGTGGGACCTCTGTCGGAGCCGGTGCAGTTCAGGACGGCTAAAGGTGGGTCAGGTTTTATCAGAGGCTGCAGTCGAGGTTTGATTCTTCTGTTTCTGATTCGTTTGTTTCTGCTGCTGTTCCAGTGGAGCTTCCAGACAAGATGGCCAACGACCAAGGTACGCTCCATCCCCCCTGCAGACTTAAAATGTCTTAAATCTATTTAAAAATAAGTTATTCAAGATACATATTCTGTGTATTTGTTTTCTTGCTAACTAGCTAGCTAGTTTTTTTGAGTTTCTTGCCTGATGGCTGGATGAAGTTTTTACATTTCTGTGGAAATATAAATATTAAAGTTCATTCAAATGGTCTTAAATTCATGCATCTAAAATCAAGGTCTTAAAAAGTCTTAAATTGATTTTAAAAAGTAAGTTAACTTTTAATGTCAATCCCAGATTTTATGTTGCATCAGAGCAAACTTGGTTTCTTATTTCTGGTCAGAATCACTGAAGTTATTGCTGCTTATAAAGTCCAGGAAACTTAGAAAGAGACTTCTGATGGAAATCATTTTAGTCATTTAGTCATTTCTCTAAAACAAGAGAAGTTTGGTCTGATTTAACTTCAGGGAGCCAGAAACAGTGTGTGTGTGTGTGTGTGTGTGTGTGTGTGTCTTTTTATTTAGTGTATTAATGTGATTGTATGGAGAGATGACTAAACACCAGACTAAACGACATTAAAGGGACAGTTTTTACATTCCTCCGTTTGGAGTAACGCTGCAGCAGCATCACAGGAAACCATTCACACAAAAATAAAAACACTGAAGGGAGGAGAGAGCAGCTCCTCTAATTTATCCAAACAACATTGTTTCTGTGAATCGAAGCAAAAAACCACTCGCTAATTAAGCAACACAATAATTTATCCTTTCAGAGGCAAATAAAAAGCAGAGAAGAAGAGGTAATGGCAGTGAGCTGCTTTTGAAACCATCCTGAAGTTTATCTGTTGAACTCAGATGTAATTAAGGTTCCCTTCACTGAGTTCATTCATCAACAAACACACAGCTTGGTGCTAATGAGCGCTCAGAAACGTGTCTGGTCTGACATGAAGGCTGGGAATAAAAACGTTGTGAATCTAAACTGTAATGAGTTTCAGTGTGAAGCAGAATCTCCGTCTGCTGCTGGCTGGACCGAAACCAGAGCGTCATCAGCAGAGCTGCAGAGGAACCTTCTGGTTGTTTTAGCAGCATTTAGCGCTTCGCTGCCGACTTTGATGTTAAATCTGAAGATGGTTGGTGTGCAGGGAGAACGGCTCAGCCGCTACCTGGACCAAATCAGCCAGGCTGAAACGATCAGGCTACGAATGTACGATATATCGGATTGAGCATCGGAATCAGACGATGTCTAACGTATCGGTATCGGACCGATAAGTAAACCTGGGATGACATAAACAGACGAAGTTTGTTTCCATCTTGAGGTGAAATATTCAGTTTTACCGTTTTTCTTTTCTTTATTAGTGATTTTATGATCTTCATCGTTGGGTTTAGTTTCTGTTCTCTCACCTTTAGTTCATCTGCCAACATTTATAAATCCAGCACATTTTAAAACACCTGAAGGCTAAAAGTTCAGAAGCCCTGCCTTCCTGTTACTTGCTGAAAGTGTTGCTCTCTCTCTCTCTATCTCGCAGCCTGAACCACAGAAAAGACATTTTCTCTTCCAGTTTCCTCTGACTTCATTTGAAATACTTTACTGAAACCAAAAGTAAAGATTTGCTCCAGAAACGCAAAAGATTCCAGAACATTTTTTGTTTATTGTTAAAAAATTACAATCATGTTAAATTTACTTGCAGAAAAATCCCTTTTAATTCCTACAGTAAAATATTGATTAAATAATAAACCACACAGATGTAAATCAGGACATTTTAAATCTGTTTAGGTTTTAAATTGATTTCAGGTCGTCCTATATTCTGCTTTTTTCACAGATTTTATTTCTCTGAATTCCACAAATTACAATATAAAATGTTAATTTCACTCAGAACGTCTCTTTATTCATGACGAGTTAAAGAGTTCAGAGGAAAAACATCCCAGATTTACCAGAAACAATTTAATAATTTAATGGGTTTTTCTTTAGATGAGCCTTAAAACCCACCATACAGGTGCAACATATGATTTTTTAATAGAAATGTGTTTATTAATGCAGAAAAAGCCTTCAGACATTTCATCAGTCTTACATGGCAGAAGAATGTTTTATTGTTAAATATTTATTTGATTCTTTCATCCCTCAGCAACACTTTGACCTGCATGAGGCGTTTCCTGGTTCAGCTCAAAGGTTCTGGTTCTGGTTCTGGTCCATTTCAGCCTCATTTAAAGAAAACGCTTCAACATCTGAGACATTTCTGAGCTGAAAGTGAAACCAGCGTGAGAATGATGGTTTTAAAGAGCGCCGCCACTTTAGATAGCTGCAGGTAGCAGCGGCGCAAACGTTCATGTGAAATCAGTCGTTCATGTGAAAGGCAGACAGGACGTCAAGCAGGAAAGATGCCGGAGCTTCAGGCTCTGAA
>NW_006800338.1:14606-21319 GCF_000485575.1 Poecilia formosa
AGCAGCAAAATTAAATAAACCCACAACCAGGCGATCAGTCAGCGCCGCTGTGAACGGATGGAAACATCAGGCGTTTGGTTTTATGTCCTCCAGGCTGACCGATGGAAACAGCGGCGTTAGCATCGTTTAATTTCCACCGCAGGAAGAAAAGTCTGGAAACGTGACAGGCAGGTTCAGAAAACGGACCAGGAGTTCACAGCAACGCTGTCGGCTTTAAAACGCCTGAATACGTTTTATTTAACTAGAGATTAAACGTTTGACTTCAACTCATTTTCCAGCAGGAAAACTTACAGCAACATGAACTGATATTATTTTTAAAGTTTCTCTCCATTCAGAATGATAAATACTGGCTAAACTCAAAAATCTGATCTTTTTATGGTCCCTGAACGCCTCACACCAAAAACCCTTCATCACTCTTCAGTGTGGATGCTGCTGCAGTTACAGCGCTAACTCCAGAGCTAATTTAGCATTTTTGCTAACTTTGAAAACATTTAGCTTCCACTAAACTATTTCCAGATAAATTTTAATTTTCCAAACTTTGAGTTGATTAAAGTGTGTTGAAGATTTGGCTGTCAATGTTTATATTCATGCTCTTATTTTGGAGTCTGTTTACAGACCAGGTCCATTTCCTCTCCTCACGTCCCCATCCGGGCGCAGCGCAGCTAATGACGTTTATTCTGTACCCAGAATGCACTGCTCTAGTTCTGCGGTAAACTGTTTGAAATCTACTGATGCCTGAATTGTTGCTGTGGTCAGTTAGGCAACATTAGCAACAGAGCTAGCAAAACTGAACAAGAATGAAACTGAAGCCATGAGTCAAAGGTCAGATCCAAAGAATCACTTCCTGAAGCGCAAAATTCACAGAAAATTTAAAAACGTGTTCAGGGTGAAATAACATGTCAGCATTGTTGAATTTAGCGCTTAGGCATTAGCTTCTGCTAAATATTGTTTTGAATAGCACTTTAGCATTAGCTTCCTCTACATACCATTTTGTTTTAGCACTTTAGCTTCTGCTAAGCATCATGTTGATTTAGTTGTTTAGCGTTAGCGGATATTTGTCGTCTCCAAGGATAAATTATTTCCCAGAACTAAAGCTGATCATAAATAATGTTTATATTTTTGCTTTAGGTTCATAGTATCTAACTTTTCAGTCAGCGGTGCTCAGCACTGCTGCTGAGATAAGAATCCCCGTTAATTCAGCCATTAATGACTAGCTTAAAGCTAATAACGGCTGTGAACTCTGACCCCGGCTGCAGGCTGAGGCCGGCTCTAAAAGCCCGGCCTGCTGCTGTAAATCACCGGTTTCATCCCAGCCGTTTTCTTTTTATTGCTCCATGGAAAGAAATTGTTGGGTTGGTTTTCCTCCAGGGGTCAGAGGTCAGAGTCAATATCTGGGGCTGATGCTGCCGTTGTTTGGACGGCAGTTGAACAGTGAGGAGCGTAAACTCTTAGCAGACGGCGGTCGCCATAAATCCCTCCCCTCTGACCTCTGACCCCCTCTGGCTTCGTGGCGGGTCGGATCCTCGTTCATCAGCTCAGCGCCATTTTATCTTTATCGCTGCTTCGCCGTTTGTGTCGCAGAGCCTCGGCCCGCCTGTAAAAGATGAGCTGTGGCGGACGGTCCCCTCCGGCTCTTGACCAAAGGTCACTTCCTGCAGACCGGCTGCTGATTGGACGGCGGCGGTTTGGGTGGCGCCCGGCTGCAGCAGCGATTCTTCTGCTGCCTCTTCATTTTCCCTTTCTTCTCCCAAGGGAGGCCGGCGCTCGCCGTTGTCAAGATGTATACCTCTGCTGATAGCGCCAAGCAATTAAAGTTAAAAATATCTGCGATTTATGCAGGAGGGAAAATGGCATTTCAGCTGCTGTAATGGAGGCATTAACATCTTTAGCCTTTGTAATTTCCTAAATCTTCCCTCAAGTAGCTTATGAGAGCAGTCACTCACTTCCTCTGCTCTTTCCTTTGTTTGCTGCACATTATAAATGTAACAGAATAAAAATACACCAGTCTGCTGCATCTCAGAAATGAAAAACAACAGACTCATTTTTTAAAAGTTTATTTTTCTTTCAGCTCTTCAGCAGGTTGTTTGAAACCTGCAGACAAATCCAACTCAGAAACTTTTTTCTTTTAGCTGAAAGCAGCAATGAAAGAGTTTCAGTTCTATGCTCCTGAAGCACGGCGGTGGCAGCATGATGTCACCATAACGTTCAGATGGACTGAGTACCCAACATGTCTGCAGACCCCACACATTCTGGACACTGTTCAGTCTTACCTTCAGGGCGACGCTGCAGAGATTTGCTAAATTAACAGAGGGACCTTCCACATCAATTCCTTCCATGTTTGCCCAAATTCTAACTTGTCTTCAGGTAATTCAACAGCCGCTCAGCTGATGATTAATTATCAGAAAACTTTCCTCTCTCAAATCATTTCCATCTGAATGAACATCTCCAAACATAAACTGTGGCTGCCGCAGGTTTTCACGGCTTTTAAATAAAACCTAATTATGTGAGGTTTACTATGAAGCACTAGCTTTGGTAGATTTAGCATTAGCAACTTTAGCTTTAGGAGCTTTAGGGTTAACAATGTTAGCATTAGCAGCTTTAGCATTAGCAGCTTTAACATTAGCAGCTCTAATTTTAGCATTAGCAGCTTTAGCATTAGCAGCTCTAGCATTAGCATTAGCAACTTTAGCTTTAGCATTATCAGCTTTAATGTTAGCAGCTCTAGCTTTAGCATTATCAGCTTTAATGTTAGCAGCTCTAGCTTTAACATTAGCAGCTTTAATGTTAGCAGCTTTGGCATTAGCAGCGTTAGCATAGCGGTATGCTCAGATAAACCTGAGTGGTGAACTGGAGAGGCTCAGTCTGCTCCGCTTGTCCCATCAGTCAGCAGGTGATGCAGGAGGTGCATTAACTTAACAAGGTGTTAAATGTTTTCATTCAGCGGTGGGATGATTATGATAGGAGGTCATTAATCAAGTCTTTTCCTCGTCTCCGCCCAGGAGAGTAATTAGTCTGTCATTCTGCCCGTCCTGACCGAGTCTCCTCAACTTCTCCGCCCGCCGACGACAACAGAGGAGTTTGACTTTAACGATCTGCGGCTTCGCTCCCTCAGAGCGGCGGCGGCTCGCTGCAGAACCAAATCAATGCAGAATGTGGAAAACAGGGAGAGGCGGCTTTATTAGATGGAAGTTTAAAGGGAAGCAGTGTGGAGTCGTGGTCTGCAGCTGGACGCTTTGATGGATTGAGCTTTTCATTGGGAGAGACGAGCGAACGGAGGAGAGCTGCAGGGCCTCTCTCTCCATCACTACAACATTTTTCTTCATTTCTTCCTTTCATCCGTCTTCTCTCCACCTTCACTGGTTTTTTTCCTCCTTTCTTCTCCTTCGGTCTCTTTTCCTCCAAGGTCAGCTCGATGTTTCAGTCCTCTGGTTTTTCCCTCCATGCAGACGGATTACCTGAACTTTAACTCATCCGTTATCCGACATCCAACATGGCCGCTCATGATGCAGCAGCTCGTTGCTTTTTCTGGACTTTTCTCCATCACTTGTCTGGTTGAATTGCTGCTTTCTGCCTTTTTGCTGCGTAACCATGGCGACCGTCTCTTCCAGCCATCATAATGGCGGAGCCTCGTATCCCCTACTCCAACATCTTTCCAATCGTTCTGCAGAAGGTCATCGGAGAGTAGTAGGAGAAAGTAGCAGCAACTTAACGACAGCAACAAAACGTTCAGCCAACCTGCTCAGGGTCAGTTTTTATTTTAGTGGAACAAGGTTTTTATTTCCTCTGTTTTTAACGACATTATTTGTTTAAACTGCTGACGTTTTCTTTCCTTCCAGTCGTTTCCTTTTTGGTCTTGTTTGAGCATTTGGTGTATTTTTTTCCATTTTAATTTTCTGTGCCATCTTCTTCCTGTAGGGTCTCAGTTATTTACTTATTTATAGAAATACATTAAATCAGGCACTTTTTGGTATTTTAACTGTCATTTGTGTCGTTTATCAGATGGACGATTTGATCAGTTTTCTGCCATGTTGAGTCTGGATAGAATCAGTTTGTTGATCACTGTTTAGTGTTTGATATCCTGACCCCGCCCCCCGGTGCTTGCAGAGTCTCCCATTGGTCAGATGCGGCCGCCGCACGGCAGCGTGACGCCTCAGAAGAACAGCTACCTGCTGGTCATCATCCTGGTCTCCGTGGGCGCCATCAGCGTGGTCGTCGTCACGGCGCTCGTCTGCATCCACCGCTCGTCCTCCCAGCAGAGGAAGTGAGGCGCTGCTCCGACTTCATGCTCATTTTATCTGCAATGGAAACATAAACAGAAAACATTGTTTAATAGATGAAGACAAGCTGGAACCAGGAGGGTTTCCAGTCTCTGTGTTTGGCTGGTTAGTTCCAGATCTGTGGTGAATAGAAGCTGAAAGCTGAAAGCTGCTTCTCCGTGTCGGGTTCTGGTTCTGATGCAGAACCGGAAGCAGCAGTGTGGTTCTGATGTTTCTGTCCGGTCCGTTGACTCGTTCACTGACTGACCCGTTGACCCGGCAGGAAGCGGGCCAGCCACGGCGCCGGGAAGCGTAAGGGCAGCCAGAAGGAGCTGCGGCCGCCGGACCTGTGGATCCACCACGAGGAGATGGAGATGAAGAACCTGGAGAAGGCGCCGAGCGTCGCCCCGACCGGACGCGACTCGCCGCTGCAGGCCTGCCAGGACCGCCCCCAGGTGGCCCACAGCCAATCAGAGAGCCAGATGGGCAGCAAGAGCAGCCACTCAGGTACCGGCGGGCGACCCGGCAGAACCTCAGGGCTCTGCTCAGAGAAACGTCCGGAGCTAACGCAGCGTTTCCTCCAGGAGCCGACGGCGACGAGGCGTCCAGCGGCATCTCCACTCTGGACCGGTCCGTCACGGCCAGGAGGGGAACCAGGGGCAAGATGATGATCCCCATGGACCTGCAGCCCAGCAGCACGCGTAGGTCACACCGGGGCGGGGTGTGTGTGTGTGTGTGTGTGTGTGTGTGTGAGAACTGGACTTCTGGTTCTGCTCCTTCAGATATCAGCCGATTCATTCCTGCTCTGTTTGCTCGTCGATCTGATGAGGATAAAGAAACTCAGGATGATTCCTGACGAACGTCAGTCTGGATTATTGTTATTATCCAGAACCGGGCCGTCCAGAACCGGGCCGTCCAGAACCTCCGGCAGCGCCGCTCCGGCTCGCTCCTTTAAACTCCAGAGCTTTTCTTCCTCTCCTCCTCCTGGGTGATGGCTCTGATGAGTTGTTTCATATTCGCAGCATTAATTCCAGCGCCGGAAGCGAGGCGCCGGCGCTGGATGTTCTCGTCCTTCAGGGAGCTTATTAAAAGATAATTTGGGCCGAAATGAGGAGATGATGGACGCCTGGTGGGGAGAACAAAAAATCTTTGTTCCTTTTACTTAAACTCCAACAGCTGAAGATCCAAAAACTCCCAAAACGACCAAATATTATGAATGTGGATCGACTGCGAGTGTTTTAATCCACTTTAGATAAAACTGACTGACTCCAAATATAGAAGCTTATTTAGGTCAAAAATTCCTTAAAAGAACAAGTTCATGGAAAAATGTCTCGTTATGATCACAGTTACAATCCATCAGATTACAGCAGCAGGTTACTGCCATCAGGGATTATAATCCAATAATCTGCCAGAGGAACGAGTTCTTTTCTTTCATCAGATTTAATGGAAAATTATCTGAAAAGTTACTGGATATTTAGTTTTGTCTTATTTTTATAAAATATTTGGACTAGAAAAAAGACAAAAAGTATTTAGTGGCAACGCTTCTGATGCTGCAGCAGCTGCAGCTGCAGCTGCTCCAGCGTCATGGAGTCGGTTCTGCTCCAGCCCTGGAGGGAAGAACTCAGTTAGTCGGGTTAGCCTGACTGTCATGGCTCTGGACTGATAGAGGAGGCTGGAGAACCCAGACAGAACCAGCAGGCGACCTCAGGTTGAGGTATGGACTAGGACGTTCTTACTGCAAGGCAGCATGACTTCCCCGCCTTCAGCTGATTCATAATAAATAGAATAAATAAATTAAACTCGGGGCTAATGTAGCCTTTTAATCCGACATCAGGCTCCTGTTTCATCGCCACGGTAACGCCTCTGCTGCTCCTGCCTCGTTTCTGCGGTTTGTGTGTGAAGCTGCTTTAATTCCCACCGAGCCGAAGATGTTGAACATCTTCAGAGTCTCAGTGTGAAGCAGATCTGGTTCAGCAGCAGCAGCGTCTAATTACAGCCTCCATTCTGCCTGCGTGCTGCGGTTCTGGTTCTGGATCTGGATCTGGATCTGGATCTGGTTCTGGTTCTGTATCTGGTTCTGGATCTGGTTCTGGTTCTGGTTCTGGTTCTGGATCTGGTTCTGGATCTGGTTCTGGTTCTGGTTCTGGATCTGGTTCTGGATCTGGTTCTGGTTCTGGATCTGGTTCTGGATCTGGATCTCAGAGTAATTATCCGGCTCTCAGGACGCCGCCGGGCTTTTAGGGTTTCTCTCTCTTCTCATCTTCCACCTTGTTGTTTATAGACGCCGCGTCAAACAGGAACCACAGAACCGAACAGCAACGAGGAGGAACACACACAGGAACACACACACACAGGAACACACACACACAGGAACACACACACACAGGAACACACACAGGAATACACACAGGAACACACACAGGAACACACACAGGAATACACACAGGAACACACACA
>NW_006800338.1:23526-39104 GCF_000485575.1 Poecilia formosa
TCAGAACCGTCTGGACCACCTGGGTCGGTCAGAACCATCAGAACCGTCTGAACCATCAGAACCGTCTGGACCACCTGGGTCGGTCAGAACCATCAGAACCGTCTCCAGTGTTTCGCTCAGTCTCCTCCTGGACGTTCGGAGGCTCTGCCGTCGCTCGGCTCTTCGCCTCGTCCTCAGGCTGAGCTCCAGATCTCCGTCCGGATTCTCCCTTCACGTTCCGGTCGGAGCGCTGCTGCCAGGAAACCTGAACAACATTTTCTCCCGTTCAGCTCCATCGATCGCAGCGTCGATCGGGACGTATTGATCAGCAGATTTCATTTGTGTCGATTTGAGCTGCAATCATTTTAAGAGAAGCAGTTTGATTACAGCAGCCAGATGACCAGAGACGATTGGGCCAGATCCATACTGGTATTGATCGGGAATATTGATGGATCTGGGAGGCTACAGGTTGATCCGGCCTGCAGCGAGCAGAAACTGAAACCAAGCCGGAAGTTCAGGATCCGTCTTCCTTCCATCGACTTTTCCTGCAGTTTGTTCTTTATGAAAACGTTTCTGAGCAGAGAGTCGAGACGTTGAGAGGAAACGGAAACAAAAGCTGCAGAGCCTGAAGGATTTATTTCATTTTTATCCGACCAGACAGGTGAAAATGTTTCTGCTTCTGATCACTAAACTGAGACCAGACAGGAAACCTGACAGCTGCTCTCAGATTACGGTCAAACCAAACGGATCGTGTGTGAAACTTCATGGTTTAAAAACTGGAGACTCACCACAACCACATAACCTCAGGTCATCTAAAGTTTTAATGGCCTAGTCAAAGTTCATACCTCCATCTGATTGAAAATCTGCAGCAGGACCTGCAGAGATGAAAGTGTAAAACTTAATGAAGTGAAACTGAGCTGGAAAAGATGTGAGGTGATGAAGTCAGACAGAAACTCTTTAATTTTTAAAAAGTTTAAAGAAATTATAAAAATTTAATGCAGATAAAGTTTAATATGCATTAAAGCTAGCTGAAAAGTTAGCGACGCTAACCCTAAAGCACCAATCATAAACATTAGCTCCTCTGTCACTAACATGCTACAACACTGGACTTAGCAGAAGCTAATGCTAAAGCACTAAAGTATTCAAAATATACCTAAAAAAACAACGAGCCTCAATTTTTAACATAATTTACATCTTCAGTAAACCTTTATATACTAGAATTGTTTATTTCTGTTTCTTTACTATCTGTAGTTTATTTTAAATATTAAGAGCGAATATAAAGAGAAGAAATGTACCTGCTATGTAATGAGACCCCTTCAAAATAAGAGCATAGCTACTTTAATAATTCTCTACAGTCAATAAAAGAAACTTCAACACAGATGTTGAACTTTATTCAGCTGGAAGATTACAAAACATCCAAGTAAATTAGTGTTTTTATTCAGAAAACTTAATTTAAGAGAAGCTAAGTGAGCTAAGTGTTTTCACAGTTAGCTAAAGTGCTAAATGGAAAATTAGCTTCACCATTATCGCTTTAGCATATTAGCTGAGAATAACAATGACTGACCTTTTTTATCTTCAGTTAATCAACACTTTAGTAAATTGATTTATAGAAGCAAATTGTGGTAAACATTTTCACAGTTAGCTTAAAGCTGAACGTTAGCTCGTCTGTTAGCGACAGAAGCTCAGCTCAGCTGACAGAAAACAACTTTCCCCAGCAGAGAGGAGCTGAAGTCCCACAGATACAGAAATGAGATCAGATTTTATTTGCATCGTTGCATTAGAAACGTTTTTCCCTCCATGTTAGAGGAACAGATTAGAAACCTTTTCTTGTCTCTTACCTTCAGCGCCTGCTGAACAAAGAGTGAGAGTGTGGGAGTTTTTTAATCAAACATGAAGGATTACTGAGAGACAACAGAGAGCTCAGCTGCACTCATTCTGCCTGGATGTGTTTTAGAGAAGACAAAAGGAAATATATACGTGCAGCTTCAGACAATAATAGGAACTGGGGGGAGCTCCTTATCTTCCAAACAGGCCTGAGGAGCCGTGCAGTGATTTCTCTCTGTGTGCTGTAGACCTGAGGCTCTGTGTAATCAGTCTCACTGAGCTCGCCTCCCTGCAGTTTCCTCTCAAGGTCACAGTATGAACTCTGTCTGCCTTCCTCCTCCTCACACCTCCAGACCCGGCCGTGCTGCAGCGCTGCAGCCGGATCCGCAGCCGTTTCACCACGCCCCTCCCCGCCCGTCGGTAACGAGGACATTTAAACCTTAATGTGTCTCTCTGCTGTGATCGCGCCGTTTGATTGTGGTTTTGTTTTTATGGCTGCAAATGAAGCCAGAGGACAAACGGTGGAGCTTCTGCTGCCAGAATCAGCTAAAAAACAACAACTCAGAAACTCCAGCATCTTAAAAACACCCTGCAGCGGTAGAGCTGGGCCAGGGTGACCCAAACAACCTTTCCAATAAGTTTTAGAGTTTGAAGCCTGAAAGTTTTCACCTCCTGACCCAGACGGAGGGATCTGGCTCCTGATCTGCCTCAGAGAAACTTCAGGAAGCAGCAGAGCGAGAGAGCAGGCTTTGAAATGTTACAGGCTTCAGTAGGGAGGGATTACTGGCAGAAACAACGCTCTCTGGTTGCCATGGTTACCCGCATTTACCTGCGAGCTGTGTTAGCATCAGCTAGCATGTTGTCAACAACTCTTGACCGCAGCATAAGTTATGCTACCAAGTAAGCATCAGCAGGATCATCAGCTGAGATGATGAGTTCCTCTAAGACGAATGTTTTTAAATATTCATTAAAGGAAAAAAAGAATTTACATTTAGCGCGCAAATATGAAATATGATTAATTACATGGCTTATCAGGAGCTATTCAAGCCTAAAATAGCATCTGAATGCACAGGGTTAGCTGCTACTGTGTTAGCATGTAGCGGCTAACACTGCAGATTTCTAAAGAAGCTCCATGAATGATCAGGACTTCCTGAAACTTTGCTCCAATCTGAGGAGGAACAGATTAAAAACTTCAGCTCATGTTTTTATTTATTTAATAATTTAGCAGCAAATTGAAAATGTTTCTTTTTTGACTGCAATTAGCTCAGTTAAGAATTTTAGTAGAGTTTTAGAGCTAAATATGTTCTTAGTGAAGCGTGTTAGCATTAGCTTCAGCTCACCTTTTACTTAGCTGTTCCCACTGCGGGTTTTCTCGACTTGATGGAACCAGATGTTACTTCAGATGATGGCAAAGAGACTTTTCAATGGCAAAAGTCTTCTGAAAATTATCACGATCAACAAACTTCGGTTTGTATCTAAAATCCTGCGTTTCTTTGATCAGATGTTTCTGATTTTTCCCTTGAAATCTTAGGAGTAAAGAAAATGGCAGAAATGATTTTAAATACATTTTAAAGGATATATTCTGATGGAAAGTATCTCCGCCGCTCCAGACAGTTGGACTGGAAGCTAAAGTTATGCTAAACAGTCTGCTAGCCGTTCCTGCTGCTAATGCTGTCCCAGCTTGGCTAGTAACGTCTTCCTGTCTGTGTTCCAGCTGTGGTCAGCGCCATCCCGGTTCCTACGCTGGAATCCTCTCAGTATCCGGGGATCCTGCCTTCACCGTCCTGCGGCTTCACACACAACAAGTTCAGCCTCAGGCCCATGCCGTTCCCCAGCCTGACGGTGGACCGAGGATACACACCAGGTACCAAACATCACACACCAGGTACCAAACATCACACACCAGGTACCGACATGTGAGTGCAAACAGCTGTACAATTATGCAATCTTACGTCTTTGAAAAGCAGGAGTGGAGCTTCCTGTACAACCAGTAAGACCACAGCAAGTGGTTTCTGGATGCTAAGTCTTTTCCAGCAGCCATTGTACAGCGCATACAGCGGTAAAACCAGCTGACCAAATGTGCTGGAGCTCAGCTGGGGTTGCTAGGTAACGGGCGGAACTCCATTGGGGTTGCTAGGTAACGGGCAGAACGCCGCTGGGGTTGCTAGGTAACGGGACACTGTGGCTCAACAATCTGGAGGTTTTTGAAGTGTCTCGTTTTCCAGACATAAAAACAAACTTATTGCCAAGCAGTGACTGGGTGTTTTTATTAAATAGCTTGAGTTGTTTTTAGAAACGGTGGAAACTCAAATGGAGAAGAAAAACATACAAAAAACAAATTTTGTATAATAATCTAAACAGTTTAAAATTCTGTGTAGAGCATCTTGATAATCTGATCGTCCTCCAGTTTGTCTGAAGAGGAAATCCTGCTGTCTAAAACAGATGTTTGTCTTTTCCTGAGGACAACAGGACAGATTATTTATGTCTCACATGGAGTTTCACTTCTTCTGTCTCTATTCTGTAATCCGATTTGTGGGCGGTGAAGACAGTGAAACTCTTCGTTTGTCCGTTTTCAGGTCAGTAAACGTCTCCAGCTCCTCTGTTCTCTTTCCTGCTTTTCTTGCCGTTCATCCTGGTTTTACTGCCGCAGCGAACGGCTAACGACGAGGTTGGGAGCAGTAATTCAGTAATTGATTAATTCCTGCTCGGCTCGTGTCAGAGAGCTAACAGCAGCGCGGGGAGGCGGAGCGGCTCCAGTCGTCGAGTCGCCGGCGACCCAGGAGGCCCATCGCTGCCCGCAGAGCACATGATCAAAGCCGGCCTTCGGGGCGGCGCCGCTAACCGCGGAGCGCAGAGATGATAAGAAACGGAGAGAAAATGAGGGCAGAGCTGAAGCTACAGTCTTCTGTTAATTACTGAGTAAAGTCAGAATTAGAAACTTTACGCCGTTAAACAACAAACCGTTTCAAAAAGGAGCTTTTGTTGTTTGAGTCCCGGCTGTAATGGAGGCTTGTTGTCGTCACGGTGACGGGAAAGCGCTAATGGAGATCAGATCAGCCGCCTCCTCTGTGTTATTATCTCTGACCTCTTTCATTAGAGAGACACTCGGCACAAAACATTCATCGGTTTTAATAAAAGCTTTAAAAAAACGCAGCTTTTTAACTGAAATGTTTTACTGTAGTGGAGAAATCAGTAGAGAGGCTTTAACAGAGGCTCCATTTATATCCGCTTAGCTTCACTTCTACCAAAAGCTGGTGGTAAAAACGCTTCATTTGCACCGGAAAACTAAAACCATGAGACGGAGACAAGAGGACGAAGAGCCGGAACGTCCTAGTCCAAGTTCTGCTGAGTGGGAAATGGTTACGTCTCTTTTGATGTCGAATCCTGATGCATAAAGTGCCGTTGTTGTTGGTTGCTACGGCAACAGGTCTGTGCGTAGCGTAGCCGACGCAGAGAGCGAGAAGAATAAAACTTTGAGTGGCTCTGAGTTAAACGGTTATTTGTCCCTTTGCTGCGGAGCACAGCTTCACCTCCAGGTTCATTCAGGTCAGAGTTCAGCAGAGCCAAACCTCCAGGTTCATTCAGGTCAGAGTTCAGCAGAGCCAAACCTCCAGGTTCATTCAGGTCAGAGTTCAGCAGAGCCAAACCTCCAGGTTCATTCAGGTCAGAGTTCAGCAGAGCCAAACCTCCAGTCCTACAGTGTTTTATTTTAAAGCATAAAAGGGAATTTTCCCCTTTATTCTTGGCCAGCCTGATGTTTTGTGAAGGCAAAGATTGCATTTTATTCTGTTTGGTTTCTTTCTGCAGGGTTTGGCTGTAGAATCGTTTTTCCTCTCATTTCTGACTGATTTCATCCACAGATCAGATTCTTCTGTTTTACATCTGGTCTCTTCCTCAAAGCGCCGCATTCGGAGCCGTTTGGCTCTGATGTTCCTCAGACGTTGCTCTACCAGAGACAGTCGCTCTAATTGGACTCTCCTCCTGTTTCTGCTTCCTGTCAGCGATGCCGTCCGACTCCTCCGCCGCCCCCCTGCTGCAGCAGCAGGCTCCGCCCCCTCCGGCCGCCCCGCTGCTGCCCGGTTCTGCCGCTCCCGCCGCCGACCTGGTGCCCCCGGTGGGGCCCGTCCCCGGGGCCCCCGCCGCCTCGGGCCCCTCGGAGGAGGCCCAGGCGGCGGCCGGGCGCAGCATCCCCACGGCCTGTGTCCGGCCCACGCACCCCCTGCGCAGCTTCACCAACCCGCTGCTGCCGCCGCCGATGGGAGCCATCGACCCCAAGGTGTACACCTCCATGCTGCCGCAGGCCGGTGAGTACCGCCCCCTGCTGGCGGGGTAGCGCTCAGCAGCAACCTGAGGCCAGAAAGTTCCAGTTACACTGAAAAAACAAACATGTTAGTTTTACTGCAAACATCTGAAATAAGACAAAATGAACTTTACAGAAAGAAATATCAGCTTAATTTACTCAACTCATAATAAATGTTAGTTTGGGTCAAAGGTTTTGGATATTCTCTGATTGCATGTGGTGAAATATTCTCCCTGCTTGTGAAGCGCCGCAGGCTGAAGCATCTTTCTGTCCAGAACAGATTAAAGTCGCAGCAGCTCAAACGTTTCATCCCATAAAGAGAGAAAACGTTTCGTTTTCAGCTCCAACAGTTTGTCTCCTCCGATTCTCGTTGAACTGCAGGATGATGCAACATGAGAGCAAACATCTCCTGGTCCAAACCTACAACAGGCCTGCATGTAAGGAAATAACAGCTTCTGTTCCCACAGTCATCAGGTTAAGCCGATTTTCTGCTCCTTACGGTGTGAAATTGGCTCAGTTGGATCATTTAATCAGAGCCCAGCTGTGGTTCCTCAGAGGAACCAGAGTTTCTGTTTGTCTGAATCCGTTTTCCTGCAGCCGGCGCTGATTTCCTGTCATATTCCACGTTTCAGCCGGATCCTCTCTGCTTTAATATTTTAGTCAGGGAGGCTGAATGCGTTGGCCCCAGGCTGTTACACACACACTGTGTGTTTGTATATCTTTAATACGCTGTAACCGGCCCTGACATCCGCCGGAGGGATGGAGGGTCCGACCCGACTCGACCCGCCTCTGTTCTGCCTCTGCCGTACTGGTACCTACCTGTCTGTCTGTCCGTCAGCCGCTCAGCGCCGCGGCCGGACCCCACCGCTGGTTTAAACCTGGGCTAGCAGCTGTTAGCCGTTAGCTCAGAGACGCTAGCTGCTCTGATCGGTTCATTATGAAACAAATTAAACTCCAGACTTCATTTAAAAGCACGCTGCTGTTTTGTTTTAAACATAATGTTAATTCTAGTAAATTAACTTACAGAAGTTTATTCACAAACATATTTATGTTTAAATATAACCCGGGCTAATTTGGTGCATTATAAACTGTTTTACATAACTGTTGTGTTTATTTCACAGTTTTATTCTTTTCACATAATTTAAACTGAATCTCTGGTCTGAACAGAAGAATCGAATCGATGGACACTGAAATATTTCCGTCTCTACGGTTTATGAAGCTCTTTGAAGATTCATGGTGACGAGTTACGACGCCATTTAATTTCACTTTGGGATGATACAGTCTTCCAACCGGCCACTAGGGGGCAGTAGAACAGCAACAAGGTGACATTTTCTATAGAGCTACTTTGTATTTGACTGCAGCTAAAAGCTAAAAACAGAAACAAAGTGTTTGTTATGGTGTGTGTGTGTGTGTGTGTGTGTGTGTGTGTGTGTGTGTGTGTGTGTGTGTGTGTGTCATACCAGGTCGCCTCAGATTATCATTGATTTTTAGCTCCAGGAAACTTTTCACTCAGACTGTTACCCTGAGGCGACAGCAGCCAGAGAGCAGGACTCTAATCGCTCACTGTTCGTTTACCGTTCCCTCACTGTTCCCTCATCGTTCCCTTGCTGTTCCCTCACCATTCCCTCACTGTTCCCTCACCGTTCCCTCACTGTTCCCTCACTGTTCCCTCACTGTTCCCTCACCGTTCCCTCACTGTTCCCTCACTGTTCCCTCACCGTTCCCTCGCTGTTCCCTCGCTGTTCCCTCACCGTTCCCTCACTGTTCCCTCACTGTTCCCTCACCGTTCCCTCACTGTTCCCTCGCTGTTCCCTCACCGTTCCCTCGCTGTTCCCTCGCTGTTCCCTCATCGTTCCCTCGCTGTTCCCTCATAGTAAACAGACCAGGATGGGGGAAAATGTCACATTTAGCCAAAACCTGAAGCTAAAACTAGCATCTATGCTAACGGGCTACATCATGCTAAGCTAGTTAGCATAAATACTGATGTTGTTTCCTTTCTTCGGCTTTAGAACCCAGTTATTTTTAATATTTTAAATGTAATGTTATTTTATTACACATTGAAATAAACAAGTAACTCCGACAAATAGAATGAGGAATATAAAGATCAGGAAGCTACAAAAACAATGAGAGAAACAAATTTAGGTCACAGGATGAAAAAGAAAACAATCTTTTCATTTATTAGATCATTTTCAGACGGATCCTTCCCTACATGTAGAAATTGTTCCAGTTCTTTAAAGTGGTTCTCATGTAAATGAATTGGAGTCGTGATCTTCTCCATTTCACACGTCTCTTCATGAAATGTCACAATTCAAAGAGGAAAAACATCCAGAAGTCCAGAGAAACTCATTTCCTCTCCAAAATGTTTTATCACTGCATTTTAAACAGAATCAGAATATTTATTTTAGATTTTGGTCATTTTCAACTTTTCCATAAACAGCTGAAAATAAAAAAAAAAGTAAAAAACACAATGCTGAAAAAATACAAGACAAAACTAGAAAACAGAAATAAATAATATTTAAACTTCTGTCAAATGGCAAAAAAGTAAAAAACCAACAAGAAGTGAAAGTCGAGGCTTAAGTTTATTATCTTTGGTTTTATTTATAAAGCATCATCAGCTCCACACAGCAGAATCTTTTCTGTATATTTTGCTAAAAATCTCCAAGAACTTCCAGTTTAAACATAAATTAAAATGATTATATTTTATTAGCAAATCATTTTTATTAATTGTTTAAATTTAAACAGTTTTGTTCCTGAATCCCTCTGGAGCAAAACGTTTGTTATTAATCCCAGTAATCCTTCTGACTTAATTCTTATTTAATATTTAGTCGTTTTCTATTTTCAGATGTTATCTGCCGGTGATGTAGGTCAGTTTTTATTCATCTGGATTAGTTTTGCACATCTGGTCTGTGGCATCCGACTGAAATGATTTGATCAGAACTGGATTCTGTTCTACTGACACAACCTGCATAAATAAAGGTTAAATTAAAATAAAAATCATGTAAAACAAACAAGATTCAACTCTGAAATAAAAAACAACTTTTTTACAAACTGTTTAATGTAAAAAGTAAAAGTAGATGAGATTAACTCTGTTTTATGATTAGATTATATTTGTGAGCATTAAAAACAAGCTTTAATTTGATTGGATAACATCAAAACTGCTTTTAGCTTTTCATAAAGTAAAATATGACACAGTATCATCAGCATAGTAACGAGCATTAATATGCATGTGGGACATTTTTCTGCAGTAAATCAAATGTTCCTGTCTGCAGGTTTAATGAAGATAATAAAAGTTGTTCATCAGCAGAGATCTTTTCTGCAGCCGTGACTCGGCTGAATTGATCTGAACGAACAGTTCACAGCTCGGAGCTGTAACAGGATTGTCCTAGTCGATGTCCGGCTCTGAGGACAGAGGCAGCTGGAGGCGGACCGGTCCACCTGTGATGGACGCTTTCAGCCCCAACGCCTGCAGGAAAACAAAAATAAACGTGTCGTCACCACAGAAACGCCACCAGAGCGGACAGTAACGACTCGCTGGCCTTTTTCTGCTCTAAAGGTGACCCGTCAGGACGGATCAGTGGCCTATTCAAAGCTCATCCCATGTGCTCCACAAAGTCATTCTTAGATAATCAGATTTTGCTCAGTTCCTCCCATCTCAACGTTTACACTCGCACACGAGAATAGCTGCAAACAGACGTGCAATTATACAACCGTACATCTTTGAAAAGCATCAGTGGAGCCTCCTGCACAACTGACAAGAATACAGCAAACGGTTTCTGGACTGAGTTGACATCAAAACACTTATCTTCTCCAGCACACTGCAAAAACACAAAATCTTACTTATCAGTTAGTTTTATCTTTTTTAAAGTTCAATAAGATATTTGACCAAGAATACTTGGTAACTTTGCAGTAAGATACAGGAGCTTCTTTTAAGTGAATAATTCCCTAATATTGATGAAAAAGTTCTAGTTCCATTAGCAGATTATTTCACTTAAACATGGGAAAAATGTCTTGTTATAAAACTTAATCTACCAGAGGAACTAGAACTTTTTCATCTATGTTAGGGAATTATTCACTTAAAACAAACTTCTAGTTCCGTCTGAAAAGTTACTTATGAATTAGTTTTATATTATTTCAGGTTTACTAAGATATTTGCAGTAGAAACTAGACCAAAAATACTTGGTAACATTTTGTGTTTTTTTGCAGTGCAGGGCATACAGAGCTGGAACTCAGCTGGGGTTGCTAGGTAACAGGCAAGAACTCAGCTGGGGTTGCTAGGTAACGACCTCGGCTGAAGTTGCTAGGTAACAGGCTGGAACTCAGCTGGGGTTGCTAGTTAACAGGCTCGGCTAGCGTTGCTAGGTAACAGTGCAGTGTGACTCAACAATCGAGAGGTTTTTGAAAGGGCTCGTTTTCCAGACACAAAGAAACTTGAACTTATTGATAAAAATCTGCTGGATGTTTTTTTAAGAGTTTGGGTCGTTTGTAGAAACAGTTGAAACCTAAAGTGTGAATTTTGTTTTCTGTGGTTCCCTTCATGAGATGAGGTGATTTTTAGGCGTTACGGGAAAATGAACAGATTGTAGAAGTTACAGGACGGCGGATCTCAGGGGAAACGTTAAAACGAAGCCTGCAGGTGGCGCTGTGATCTCTAACAGTCCAGGCTGGGATTCGAACCCGGGACCTGGTTGCTGCCGGGCAGCAGCTCTACCAGATCCACCAGTTGGAGGGCAAACAATGAGCCCAACAATGAGCCCAACAATGAGCCCAACAATGAGCCCAACAGGCAGGAAATGAGAAGTAGGTCATGAGTGGAGAGACGGCAGCGTGAAGCCGAGACGTGTCGTCCTCCAGAGACGAGACGTCTCCTCAGAAACCTTTCATCTGCTGCTGGATCCACTTCAAACCGCTCCGAGGATCGATACCAGCTCTGACTGCGACCCCAAACACACACACACACACACACACACACACACACACCCCGCTCTGATGGAACCCTGGTGGGCATTTCACACCTGCACCTCACCTCACCTGTCAGGTGTGACCCCCTGAAGCTCCGGGTTCATCCTGGAGCTGCTCAGTCTGACCTTCACTTCACCTGGACAGGAAGATCCAGACGCAGCAACGAGCCGGAAAAATGTTTCACTTTTCTGGAAAAGTTTATTTTCTAGAAATGTTCTGATGTTTTGGCAGAAATCTGCCTTGGCCTCAGAACACCAGACTATCCTTCCCCTCATCTCACTTTTTAACTTAGTTTTGTAATGAAAGGAGGATTTACTCCAGAGCTGCTGCTTTTGTGAGTTTTTTCTTCTAAAATTTCAACTTTTCAAACTCAGAAATTTTTGTTTTTTGTAGAAATTTTTTTATATCTTGGCAGAAATGTACTCCTTGTTTTCTACTTACTGTGTCACTAATATGTCTCCATATAATTCATATTCAGGTCTTTATTCGTGTCCCAGTGGGACAGTAAAATAATCATGATGAGATTTAATTATCAGCTTGAGCTGATAATTAAATCAGTCTCTTGTACTTTTTCTTCGCTGCGTTTATGTTCAGCTCTCCAGGATTCGCTTCCCTTCTGATGTTTTAGTGGTGTAGCAAAGAAAAAGTTCCCCCTGGAAACAGATTACTGGCAACACGTTCCGAGGTTTAAAAATAAAATCTGGTGTACAGAAAATGTTTCTCCAACAAAAACAGAAAACATACAGCATCTGTATCTTTCCTCTGATTGTCTCGGTGATAAACTTTCACTAAACTTCCTCCAGGTCACGTTTTGCTGCTCAAAGCTTCTTGGAGTTTAAGTGAACCTTTGAGTTGCGCAGAGGGAACGGAGCTCTGGGTCTGCTGGTTGATCTGTTTCTGGTCTCTGCTGAGAGCCGGTTGAGCTGCAGGCAGCAGGATGGATGTTTATTGATCAGCAGAGGGATGGAGGACATTGTTGGCCTCAGCAGGCCTCCAGACTGGAGAGGCTGTGGAGAATATCAGCCTTTTGGGTCCGTTTTTCTTCTGCATGTTGCTTTTCTTCCAGTCTCTCCCTGACGGATTAAAAGCAGCTCAGTTTGGCTGTTCGTTTCCTTTTCTTTGAAGCATTGATCCAACCCGTTTTCTCTCCACTCATGAGAGTTTTGATCGTTTCTGTGAGCGGAGGCCGGAGCAGCACACGGTCTCTAAATGACTTCTGCTCTTCGTTTTCATCACCTAGTTGCGTGTAAAGCTGTCATCAGAGCGGTCGGTGGCGGCTGTGTGTTATGAGGTCAAACTATTCCTGTCAGCAGCTGAAAAGGTCGTCGATACTCAGGTTTCACCATCCAGCAGAGGTTGACCCGATTATGAACGAACCATTCCTCTGGTTTATGGGTCGGCTCCGTATCTGCAGCCGTCGCTTCATGAGTTCAGGAAAACAATGGAAGACGAAACGCCGGATTCTGAAATGAATGTTTTCCTGTTTTTATTGTGGAAGTTAAAGTAAAACCCAACCTGCCTGGGAACGTTGAGGTTTGCTGAGTTTTGCAGATGAATGTTTTAGTGACTGTGGTTCTGCTGACGACCCGGTTTGGACCAAACTTCAGCTGTCGTCTCGTCTCCTCCCGTTGCTCAAGACTTCCTGCGGTCCAGCCGGATGTCTGCAGAGCGTCGGCTGAAACTCTGAAACATGCATGAAAAACAGGAAGCGACCCAGATGGCGGCGATTAGTCGGATAAAACCCGAGGCTTTTAAAGCCGAACAGGAGGAAGTGCTGCTTAAACTGAGCTAACGCTAAAACCAGAGTGATGCTGTTTTCACGTCGGACGTGTTTCACACGTCAAAAACTCGTCTGATGCTTCCAGTCAGACCGTTTGCAGTTTGAAGTCAGACTCTTGACTTTTTGCTCTGGCAGTGCGTTGTGACGAGTCGTCGTTTTCCGCTGCTGGTCTCCTTATGCAGGTGGAACTGAAAGTGAAACCAAAATAATATCACGCGGTGAATCTTGTGCGGTCGTAACGGAGGCTCAGATAGCTGATGACGGCTCGACGCGCGTTGAACAAAACGTTGAGAGTTTCTGGGTTTTATTTGCTCAAATCAACAGAACGTTTCCTAAGGCAGCCGTACGCTGACGACGGTCGCTGACGACGGTCGGTCGCTGGCGACATCGCTGACGACGGTCGCTGACGACGGTCGCTGACGACGGTCGCTGACGACGGTCGCTGTCAGCCATGTTTTCGTCTCAGCTGAGCCCAGTTTGATGACCTGCTGACCCCCATCTCCTGCAGACTCCACCTACAGGCCACTACGTCACATCGCACAGTCTCTCTGATCTCTGATTGGTCGACGCTCTGCGTTGAGCAGCAAAACTTCAGATTTTCCATCTCCAGCGTCGGACATGTTGGACTCAATTTGAACGCTGGAAAAGCTTCGGAGCGCCAGACACGCCGTGACGTCTCGATGCGTCTCGATTCGTCCACATGGACCTTGAATATAAACCAGACGCTCCAAAAGTTCGGTGTGAACACAGAATAACGCTAAAACAGAAGTGATGCTAAAAATACTTTATTGGTCCCAACTGGAAATTAAATGTTGCTGTAATTCACATTGATTGAAATTATTTTATCTGCTGATGGCTCTTAAAATGTAAGACGTGATAAACTTACTAGCATAACTTCTGGCTTAGCGTAGCGTCTGCTGTTTCTGTTGCAGTTAGTTGGCCTTTCTGGGCCTCCGTAGAAGCGATCCCTCTGCGTGGATCTCCTCAGACTCCTGAGTCTCTAACGGCTCAGAAAACCTCAGGACTCGTCTGATTAAACGCTAGAAGCAGCGAGGACGACCTCACTCCGTCTGCCGCTTTAGTTCATGACGAATAAATAAGGACAAATAAAAACAAACCTTTAATTTGCTTTGGCTCCTGGTCCTTCAGGCGTTTACCCTCCACTGCAGCTGATTGTCACCTTTTATCACGAGGAAGTCTGGATTTTATGACCTGGAGACGATCATGGATCGTTTCCGGTCCAGACTCACCAGTGGAGCTCGCTGTTCGCTCCCTGAACGCCGCCGCGTCTCATCCTGTCTGTAAAGCCGTAACTTCCTGTCCGCCATCATCAGTGACGTCTGCATGTCCGGCCGCCGCCAGCAGAGGTCATCATTAGCGCTGATTAGACCCCAGAAACATCCTTGATTAGCCTCATCAGCGCCCCGGTGATTATATTCACATTTTTCTTCTTAAGTCATTGATTATGCCGACCTGCTGTCAGAAATTATATATAATAGGCTCCATTCGTAGATAAAATATGTTCTTTTTGTTCTGTCTTTAAATCCTGATTGTGCAAAGAGAAAGTGTGCGGCGAGTCGACCTTACGATCGACCAGCTGCTCCTGATTTCACCTCCTCTGGTTGGAACCTGAAGGTTTGAGCCCAGACTGACCCGGTGACCCTGAAACGTCTCCGGTTCTCCCCCAGGTGCCAGCCTGCCGAAGCCCCAGGTGAAGACGGCGTCTCTGGGCCAGGCCGGGAAGGCCCGCTCCCCTCTGCTGCCCGTCTCCGTACCGACGGCGCCGGACCTGCAGGACGAAGGCGGAGCCAAGCCGGCAGAAGACCCGGCCACCAACGTGAGTCAGAAAGTCACAGAACCAGAAAAGGTTTTCTGCACGTTTTACCTCCAACTGCAACAAAGTCACTTTGTAGCAAAACCTAAAATATGATTTAAGTTTAAACAACCTGCTGGTTTCCACCAAGCAGCAAAAACAAACTGAAAGTTAAACATCAGGAGGTTCTGGGGAGAAAACTGACGAGTTCAGGAAATGAAAGCAGGAAATTTATTCTCATTATGTTACAACTTTTATTACTGGCACTTTATTTTAGTATTTTTTATTCCTCTCATGTTAGGACCTCATTCTTCTCCCACTCTGGGATTTTTACAAACTTATCCTCACATTATTGCAAGTTTATTTTCATATTTTTACATCCTTTCTGTCGTATTAACACGACTTTATTTGGTCATAAAATTACTATTTTCTTGTAATTTTATGTTCTCATTTCATTGATTTCATTTTTGTGACTTTTTTCTCTTTCTAAAAACAGAATCCTGTTAGTTTGGCGCTAAAACTGCATGTATGATAAAAACAAACCGTTTAGTTTCAGTCGTGTTGCTTTTGTGACTCTGAACAAACCTCGTTTATCAGGACTGAAGCTAAAACAGCTGTGAGGTTTGTGGCTGAGCTCTGGCCTAATCAAAGTAAATGACTGAGACAAAGCAGATATCGACTCTTCTCTGCTCGGCTGCTGATTGTAGGAAAGATTCAGAGCCAAACCTGAAGAATCGTCTCAGTTTTAACAGAAGATTCTTGAAAAGTCCTTCATCCTGTCAGAGTTTTGCTTTCAAAGCCTCAGAAGCTGAAGGAGACGTTTGTTCAGGGCTCTGAGGTGAGACAGGTGAGACAGGTGAAACACAGGTGAGACAGGTGAGACAGGTGAAACACAGGTGAGACAGGTGAGACAGGTGAAACAC
>NW_006800338.1:41618-56868 GCF_000485575.1 Poecilia formosa
CATAAACCAATCACAGGCGGTTCAGCCGACCATAAACCAATCACAGGCAGTTCAGCAGACCATAAACCAATCACAGGCGGTTCAGCCGACCATAAACCAATCACAGGCAGTTCAGCCGCCCATAAACCAATCACAGGCGGTTCAGCTGACCGGCGCCGTGGCGTCTTGTCCAAAGTGAAACGGCGCCGATGTAACGCCTCCATGTTGTGTTTCAGGTGTACGAGCAGGACGACCTGTCGGAGCAGATGGCCAGTCTAGAAGGACTGATGCAGCAGCTCAACGCCATCACCGGCTCCGCCTTCTAACCGCCGCCCGGCCCGGCCCGGTCGGTCCGGCCCGGTCCGGCTCTTCCTCAGCCACGGACCGATCTGCTCTGACTGGCTGGTCGCCCAGATCTCCATCCGTTTGGTTTTCTGGTCTGGGCTTTGAAAAGGGAATTAAACTCTGCAGCATCCACTCCATGAACAGGACCAGCTGTGGCGATTCTCTAGAACCCTCTAGATTCTCCAACATGGACCTGGGAGGAACCCAACCAGGACAGGAACATCACAGAAAGACGACCCCTGTAACATCCTCGTTTCTCCTGTTTGTGGTATTTATTGGCTGTGACTGCACCTCGCCTCTTTCCGCCGGTACCGTTGGAAATATTCCTTCATCTCTTGGTTTTGCAGAACGTTTGTAAATCTGCGATTCAGAAACGAAACGTCTTCAGCCAAAGTTTCACTGAAACGTGATATTTTTCACATGGACCTGAAGTTTCCCATCATGCCGCGCTGTTCGTGTGTTCTCCTTGATTTCCTTTTTGCCAACAGAACCAGGAAGCTCTGCTGAGCGTCAGCCCGTCCATCTCCAGGATGCTGTGAACGAAGAAACAGGAACGTTCAGAAGGAACCCCATCGTCTGAGCTGACGTTAGCCGTTAGCGACATTAGCTTGTGTTGCTGCCAAATTCTGACCTTAGGAAGCTTATCGTGAATATCTTTGTTTTTGCTACTTGTTCCTGTCCGTCTTGATGCCAAAACACAAACCAGAGGGCGAGGAGAAAGAATATTTTTAAGGAAACAAAACATTATTGTAGGTTTGAGTAAAAGAAGAAACCGTCTCTAGAGTTTAGTTTGGCCAACATTATTTCTGCCACAGTAACTGACGGCGTCGCCTCGACTGGGTTGTGGTCTGGAAAATTCAACACATTGACAGATTCAGCTGTTAGCTGTGTTTCAGTTGGACTCACTGAAACATTCATGGCCTGTAAAGTGAGACGGGGCGTAAAAAACGTAAAGAGTAAAAACGTTGTGGTATCCATAGGCAACACGAATGCTAACACTAGCAACAGACTGCTAACTGTTAGCACTGTCATGCTAAAGATCTGTTGAATAGTCTGACTTTAGCGTTAGCCCGCTAACAGTGATGGTCACACTTGGCAACAGCAATAACATGCTAACAGTTAGCAGCTGTGAAACGTTCAGCCTTCAGATTTCCCGCCTTTCCGTCCTGTTGCCTAGCAACCATGACGGTGCTGAACACAAGCTGCTAGCAATGGATCCAGAACTTTTCCTGAGTTTGTTATTAATCCTTTTAGCAAATCAAATGTAGGCATTAAATTTAAAACAGAAACAACAGAAATGACCCCATGTGAACTCGGAGAGGGAACATTTGGAGCTCAGCTGATTCACCCTGAACCAAACACAAACCAGCAGGAGAACAAGATCATTTTAATATTTCACTAATCCAGGAAGTTAAAGGATCGTTCTGACCAATAACTGGTCAGTTCAGGTTCATGACCTGTGAACAGTTCCTGCTGTAAAGATCCAGATTTAGATGAACTAGTTTCATCTCTGCTCTGTGTTGGTTGTTTCCTGACATGTTCGTCTCTGTTTGCTGGGAAATCCACATTTATTTTTATCACACTGTGGGATTTCTTTCTGTTTTTATTTGTTTTGAAGAACCAAACGATCACATGACTGAACACAAACCCACCAGCTTCACTTTGAGTTTCCTTCAGGGGTTTCGTTTTTGTAGAAAAAGACAAAAAAGTTACAAAAAGAAAAACATAATCCTAAAAAAGTCTATTTTTACATTCAGTGTCACGGCAGAGATCAGGTATTCAGAAACACAGAGAGAAAGAAAAGTTAATATCACGCAGCCTTCCAACTAAATCAACACATCGGACTCAGTAATTACCTCGTAGAAAACAGTTCTGGACTCGTTCCCCTTTTCATTACAGGAAGTAAATTAAACAGTGAGACGAGGGGAAGAAACGACGGCGAGCAGCAGAGAAGGAAGAGGAGCGAACTGCACCGGGAGTCAGACGGAGCTTTTCTAGAGAAAACCTGGACATGTCAGAGTCAGACGGAGCTTTTCTAGAGAAAACCTGGACATGTCAGAGCAGACGGAGCTTTTCTAGAGAAAACCTGGACATGTCAGAGCAGACGGAGCTTTTCTAGAGAAAACCTGGACATGTCAGAGTTTCAACAACCAAAAACGTTCAGTTTTCTAAACTAGAAAATTTATCTGAGGTTTACCTCAGATAAATTAGAAAATGTCTAGTTTTTCTAGACATTTTCTAGAAAAACTTTGGGAAAAATAATTTAATCAAATGTCAAAAATTTGCTTGGAAAAAACTCAGAAATTTTAAAATTAATCTCAGAAATTTTCTAGAGAAAAATTTTGATTTCTGACTTTCAAAAGTAAAAATTTCAGCTTTTGGAAATGTGAGGTTCAAGACAAAATGGTTGACTTTTGAACCCAGAAATATTCTGAGATTAATCTCATAATTTAACTTTTTTTCTAGCAAATTTTCTACTTTTCAAACAGAAATGTTGTTTTTTCTAGAGAATTTCTGAGATTGAAAAATTCTGAGTTTATTGCTAATTTTTGACTTTTGGAGTTCAGAAATGTCCTTGTTTTGTCTATAAAAGTCTTTCTGGGTTTTTTGGCGTAACTTTCCTGGTTTTCCCTCTGACTCGCCGTGCCAGAGCAGCGCTGCAGCTTCAGGTTTGCAGACGGGAATCTGTGTTTTTAGATTTGTAAATCATCTGGATTCACATCCAGGACAAGATGGACGACAGGATCCTGATTTAGATTTAGGATTAGACGAGTTGGAGTTTGTAAAGGAGGAAAGTTTAGTGAAAGTGTCAGAAATGGAGGCAGAGCGGCGTACACTGTGAAAAACCAGCGCCGGCTGATGGCTTCTGGGCGAACATCTCCTTCATCTTCTCTGGCTGCTGCAGCAATCCACTTCCTGCCGCCCTTCCTCCTGCGCCTCGCCGCCTGGTTCAGATCCAGCAGCTTTAAGGACAAACTTTCTTTGACTTGTGCAAATTGGCAGGAACTTAAACTGACAAGTCATTCATCAGCGTCGGGGGTAAAACCGGCCATCGGGTGGCTCTTTATTTGCCCCGGCTGCCATCTTGTAATTTCCAGACGTTTATCTGTGTGATGGAAGCAGAAAGCCTGAGGGAACGCCGCCGCCGCCGCTCAGATTCAGCTTCCTGCCGATCCAGGCTGTGAATTCATTACTGGGACGCTTCCAGCATTACCATGCAGGCTCACGCCGTTACCGCGGCAACCAGTCATCCCTGAGACGAGGGCGGCGGCTCGCCAGAATGGGCGGCGGGGTGGAAAGGTCAAGAAGGTCAAACTGAACGTCCAGCAGGAGAAACGCTGCGAACAAATCAGAACCTCACGAGAAAACTCAGAAACTTTCAGATTAAACTCTGAAAATCTCCACAAAAGGAAAAATACATTTGACTTTTGGAAATTTTCAGTCACAAAAATTAAAATTATTTTACTTTTGAAATTTTTTTTTATTAAATTAACACCAAAGTTTCAGTTTTTCTCTCAAATGTTTGACTTTCAAAACTTTGACATTTTTAAATTGATATCAGAAATTTTCTGTAAAAGAAAAAAAATTGACTTTTGTAAAATTTCTGTTACTGAAATCAAAAATTTTGCTGAAAATTTCTGAGTTTTTCTCAAATTTTTTACTTTTACGAAATTTCCAGATTAATATTCATAATTTTTGTGTAATTATTTCCTAAATGGTGAAGCCACTGCATGCTAACAGCGTGCTAACATCATGCTAACAGCATGCTAACATCATGCTAACAGTGTGCTAGCGGTTAGCACGCCGCTCCACAGTAACGTCCAGGAAGCGACTGATCTAAACGTCGTTTCTCCAGTTTTCTCTGACCTGTGGCTTCGTCTGCAGAGAAATAATTTACTCAGAAATTAAAACTGAATTTTTCTGAATCTGAAAGCTAACCGTCAAACCGGAATATTTTCCCACTTTCATCCGGATAAAAGGAACATTTTACGTTTCTGTCTTGAGGAAACTTTGGTTTTTGGATCAGGTGGAATTGCTGCAGCAGGACTACATTAAAGCAAGCTGCCTTTTTTTACAGTGTACAGTTCCACTAGAGTAGAATTGACTTTTTATATTCAAATTTAATATATTATTATTATTTGGAGTGCTCTTGAAAGCTATTATTTATATCCATGTGATATTTCTGCATATGTAAATTTAGTTTAGTCAAAAAGGACAAAAAGGACTGAATGTTTTGTTTTTCTCCTCATGGCCTTAAACAGTTTCAGTTCTGAGATTTTTATCATTTTATTGCTTTTACTTATTTATTATTAAATCTTGACAGAAGTTAGTTTACCGGATTATTTGTAGACTTTTATCTATGCAGCAGAACACAAAGCCGGAGTCGATCATCTCTGGGCAGCAAGTTGGAAGAAACTCAAAACAATTTTAGATTCAATTTGAAGATTTAAAATCCAGGAAATGATCTTTAAGTTATTTAATTTATTATTTTGTATCTAAAACAATAAGATGCAGCAAAAGCAAAGGAGGTGGATTAGCAGTGCTAGCTAGTCATTGGACTGTTTTAAAGCAGCAGTCTTCAGTCAGAGGCTTTTTCAGATGTGTTGCAAGACTGACTGCTACTGGAGATCTGTCCAAATGACGTTTTTGGAAGAAATCAGTTGAGACAATTCAGAAAATAAAGTATTTTTGAATTGAATTGAGTGGCATAAATAACATGCTGAAGGTTTCTGGAAGCTAAACGGTTGGAAGGAAAATATAAAAGGAAGAAAAAGAAAAATTTGAATCTATTTGATTTTATTGAGTGGAAAAAAACATAATTAAAAACAGCAGCTGAGCTGGAAACGTTGGCGTTTCATCCTTTATATCCCTTCTTTCTTTCCTTCTTTCTTTCCTTCTTTCTTTTTTAAATTAAACTTCCTCCACTCGCGGTCGGGACAGAAATGAGATTCTGTGAGGAATAAGAAGGCAGATGAAGTTCAGTCTGGGTGGAGCCGGTTCTGAGCGGCCTGACGTGTGAAATGGACCGTCAGCTCCGGTTCGGGCCGCCGGCTTACAGAACACGAATAATAGAGTAGAAAGAGAAAGTAGAAAAGATGATTTGCACCTCATCTCATCAGGGAGAGGAGCCAGGAGGAAGGAACGTCGATCCTGTCTGACTGCAGGACATCCGATGATGATGATGATGATGATGATGATGAAGATGATGATGATGATGATAATGATGATGATGAAGAACGGCTTCTTTCCATTACGTTGTTTTTCCATTTGCTGGTTTTTGTAACACACTGTAGAACAGTCCCATGGTCCTTTTTATAGAAATGTTATTTCAATGGTTCATTTTTTTTGTTTGATAAATAAAGTTTTGATACAAAAACAAAATGGCTGCTTGTTGGTTTTTTTCTTCCGCAGGAAAAACACTTGTCTTTTCCAGCTAACAGAACGTGGTGGAGCGCCTGCTGGGGTTGCTAGGTAACAGGTGGAACTCTGCTGGGGTTGCTAGGTAACAGGTGGAACTCTGCTGGGGTTGCTAGGTAACGGGCGGAACTCTGCTGGGGTTGCTAGGTAACGGGCAGTTCCTGCTGATTTATGATGTTACTTTCTGCAGGTTTTTGAAGCGGATCATTTTCCTGATAAAAAACTTTAAATTATTCCCAACAAACGGCTTTTTGTTTGTGTTTTATGAAACACTTTAGCTGCTTCTAGAAGCAGCAGAAACTCAGATGAAAGTTTCTATATCAGAATTTTATTCAGTAACGAGTCATTTTTCCTCAAATCAGCTAAATAATTACATGAACATTTATTAGTTATCTTTTATTCATATATCATTTACCTTACTGTCCAAAAATCTGCTAAGTGCTTTGTATTTGGAAAATTTATCAAATGTAATATTTCCTATTAAGAATCTTAGTTATTCATGCTGGAGGGAAACTCATCGATTATAAGCTGTTCATGTTATATAAACACTTTGTCATACTACCCCCAAGAATTTAAAACTACTTTCACTCCTGCCATAATGTTAAAGGAGAATCAATCCTAAGGTAGTTAAATAGTTAAAGGACATGAATGATTGAAGGCAGCTAATATAGAGCACACACTGTAAGGCTAGAATGTTAGCATTCGTATGCTAACATTAGCATTAGCTGCTTTTGTAGCTTGCCTCACAAGTCAAAGTTTTGGAATAGAAAACTGTGTTAAGAGGAAGTGTTAGTCAGCCAGTGGAGTTTATAAAGTAAAACTAAAGAAATATAATCTTCCTCCGTTTGGTTCCACCTGAGCATTTTTAGAGAGAAATTCAGGTCATTTTGGGAGAAATGGCCACAGATAAATAAAAGAGGCTTCAGAACCGGAGCTTCAGACATGATGATGATGATGATGGCTCCGCTCCTCTGCAGCACTTTAAAGTGGCACCAAGTTTAGTGTCATTCAGTCCAACGTGAAACGTGAAATATGGAAATTATTTTCCCCAAACCTGATGCCTGAAAGTCCCACTTTTTTCTGAACTCTGATGTTTCGCTGACCTTCTGAATGGAAAATGTCAGATTTAATCTGATTATCCGGCTGAACGGAAG
Organism: Poecilia formosa; assembly: GCF_000485575.1. Classification (NCBI taxonomy): domain Eukaryota; kingdom Metazoa; phylum Chordata; class Actinopteri; order Cyprinodontiformes; family Poeciliidae; genus Poecilia; species Poecilia formosa. The sequence continues at coordinate 48,515 of NW_006800338.1, forward strand.
CTGAACACATCAGTTGTCTCTCGGCTCATTGTTCCGCTGATTTGATAAAAGCAGCAGAAGGTTCTGTCAGGAGTCTCTTCAGCGCTTCATGGATAAAATCAAACCTGAATTAAAGATGAATCAGCTGAATTTCTGAGAGTCTTTATCTGAACACAAGCTGAAAGCAGGAATTAGATTCAGTTCAGCTGCAGCTTTTCAAGTTTGGCTTTCAAACCTCCACGAAAAAACTAAATCAGCTGGACGGGAGATCAGCTGCTGGAGCTAGAAGACAAAAATGGAGGATTGAATGTCCATGAAAGAAAAACTCAGAGTTTAATCTCTGAAAACTTCTACAAAGAAAGAAAATTTCAGAGATTGAAAAGTTGCAGTTTTGAGAGAAAAAAGGAAAATTTTAGATTCCTAGAAATTTTCTGGGAAAAACAAGGAAATTTCTGGCTTCACTAAAAATTGCTAAAGTAAAACAACTCAGAAATTTTGTGGTTAATCTCAGAAATAAAAAAAGGAGAAAAAAGAGAAATTTTTGAAAAGTTAAACATTTACTAGAGGGAAACTCGGAAACTGATTTTTTTTTTCTGGTAAATCTTTGAGATAATTCTCAACATTTCTGAGTTTGAAAAGTCAAACAAATTACTAGAAAAATCTCAGAAATACTGAGAATACACTCAGAAATGTTCTAGAAGAAAAGCATGAAAGTCTGAATAGTTAAAAAATTGCTAGGAAAATTCAGAAATTCTGAAATCATTCTCAAATATTTTGTAGAAAAAAACTTGTAATTTTCTGAGTTTTCAAACTCAAAAATGTTGCTGTTTTTTCTAGAAAATTCAGATTTAATTCTCAAAATTTGAGTTTGAAAAGTCAGAATTTGCTAAAGAAAAAGAGTCAAAAATCAAAAATATGAAACTTTTTACATTTGAAACTGAATTTTTTTTATATTTCAAAATTTCAGATGTTTTTCTAGCAGATTTTCAACTCTTGAAGCTCAGAAATTTCCACGTTTTTTCAAAATAATTTTCGATATTAATCTAAAAATATTACTTGAATTCTTTTGCTCCTTTTTCTGTCTCTGACGACTCAACATGTCTTATTTGTCGTATTTCTCGTCTTAGATATTTGTAATCATCCTGGTTGGTCTTCGTTCCTGATTCTCTGCGTTTCCTCGCAGCTCAGATCAGGAACATCTGGATCGCCAAGTTCAAACTGCAGGAAGTCGGTCAGAAGTGGGCAGATTTATTATCTGCCATAATGATCCTGAATGAGCAGCATTTATGTTTCTGTAGAATCATTTTTACGCTGCCTTGTAAAATAACTGCCTGTTTTTTATTCAGTTTATTTTCTCTGGAGTTCACATGATGAGCGTTTCTGAGATGATGCTTCTCACAATATTTCATTCATAAAAACCTGAACATCTTCCTGTGGTATTTGTCCTCCTTTCCTCTGACACTCAGCGGCCCAGAAGGATCAACAAAATGCCAAAACTACCTAAACTACCTAAACTTAAATTCAGCTTCAGCATCGCTGCCAGTTTGCCATCACTTCCATGCAGCTTCAGTTCTGTATTCTGATTAGTGTAACTTCCAGAGTAGCATCACTTTTATTTGATTATAACTGGCAAAAATTACATTTTTAGCACAAATTCAGTATTAGCAACACTTGTCTTTTCTAGGAGCCATTGTACCAGCTGACCAAACATACTGGTGCTCAGCTTGGGGTTGCTAGGTACCCCAAGGTCTGGGCTTTGCTGGCGTTGCTAGGTAACGGGCTGGGCTGTGCTGGTGTTGCTAGGTAACGGGCTGGGCTTTGCTGGTGTTGCTAGGTAATGGGCTGGGCTTTCCTGGTGTTGCTAGGTAACGGGCTGGGCTTTCCTGGTGTTGCTAGCTAACGGGCTGGGCTTTGCTGGCGTTGCTAGGTAATGGGCTGGGCTGTGCTGGCGTTGCTAGGTAACTGGCGTTGCTAGGTAACGAACGGGCTGGGCTTTGCTGGCGTTGCTAGGTAACGGGCTGGGCTTTGCTGGCGTTGCTAGGTAACGGCCTGGGCTTTGCTGGCGTTGCTAGGTAACGGGCAGCGCCTCCCGGTGTGTGACGGTACATTCTGGAGGTTTTTGAAACGTCTCATTTTCCAGTCACCAAAAACATGAAGTTATTGCCATAAAACCTGGATGTTTTTTTAGAGNTAGTTATTCATGCTGGAGGGAAACTCATCGATTATAAGCTGCTAATGTTGAACTTCACAGTCAAATTAGCAGGTTGTTGCTAAAGTTAGCATATTGAAGCTGTTCTGTTATTTTGATCAACCAAAATAAACTGCCATAATCAGGGGTGAAAGTAGGGGGGTACGGTCGGGGACCGCGTCCCCCTAAAAGATTTAGCGGGGGTTTGCAGTTCCTGTAAGGGGAGCGGCTGTAAAGAATCAATGGGTTCATGTGGAGTTCACCCACTAATCAGCTGAGACTCATTAGTTTTTCAAGAACAATCTAAAACAGATTTAATCAGTTAATAAATAACTTTTTTCCCATTTCATGTTGTTTCTGAGCTGTTGGTGCTTTAATAGAGCAGCAGGGCGACGAGTCGATCTCAGCATTAGGAGACAAACTGAAGTGACCAGCAGGTCCTCCTCTGATTGGCTTATCAAAACGTTCATCACTTTATTAAAGAACAAAAAAAAAATCAACCAGGTGTTCAAATTAATGACCCAACAACAATAATAATCTCAGTGATTATTGTTTCTACAAGGTGTTGCGTAATTCTGTGTGTTTCGGTTCCAGACCCAAAATAACGATCAGAGCAGGAGTTTAAATCAACTAACCAACCACCGCTGTGTTCATGGAGGATTATTAATGATGCAAAATAAAAATCAAGCCTGGAAACCTGATATTATAACGGACTGAATGTTACGGCTTGTGCAGGCGGTTGCCACAAGGGTGTATAGAAAATGGATGGACAGTTTGGGCATCTCGCTTTGAGCTCAGAGTCTGAGAGGCTTTTCATCTATCAAACTGGTTTTTGCCTCTTATTTAGTGGAAATATTGATGTTGATGAGATTTTCTCCAAAATGACCTTTTTCAAAAATTGCTAGGAAAATTCAGAAATTCTGAAATCATTCTCAGATATTTTGTAGAAAAAAACTTGTAATTTTCTGTTTTCTGTAATTTTTTGACNAAAAACATGAAGTTATTGCCATAAAACCTGGATGTTTTTTTAGAGTTGCAGTAAAAACTCAAAGGAAACAGAAAACTGTGGATTTTGCCCATTAGGTCACCTTTAAAGATCCGTTCCTGAAGCTGTACAGTAGGGAATCATGAAAACCAGGACAAAGATCTTCTCTCTCTCTGTCTTTTGTCTGAGTCTCACGCTGAGATATGAACCGCTGCGTGTCGCCCCAGTTCAGCCCTTTCCCATGATGCTCTGCAGGGATCCGTTTATCTGCAGACAGGAAACGCTCAGAGCTGAGAGTCGATGTGTCTGATTCCAGCTGTCAGGTCTGAGTTCATCTCTCTGGTTCACATGAAGCTGCAACAATCAGACACCTGGAAGTGTCATCAGAGCGACGCAGTGAAACCACCTCATTGTTCTATTTGTCTCATAAATATCTGATTTTTATCTGTAAGGAACATCAGTCGCTGCTGGTGCAGCTCGTTTCTGGCACTGATGTAAAATCTCTGCTCTGCAGCCTCTGGAAACAACTTTTCTCTGAGAAACACGACTGAGTTTCTCCAGTCACTGGATTCCATGTGCAGCAAGAAGCAAAAGAAGGTGAAATACTAAAATATGAAAACCAATTAAAATGGAGGAAACTCAGTTTGACGCTAATCTGGTTTCACTTTAGCACAACTGGAGGTCAGTGAAGTGGAAAGACTCTCTACCTGCAGCCCAACCTGGCAACGAGCGCCGCCTCCAAAACCTCAATGAAATACGTTTGGAGTCTTCCTCTGGTGGACTTCCTGTCCATGTCTGGGTCGCAGCTTCTTGCTATTCTGTTAATGTGGACAATGTCCTGCTGCAGTCAACCAGATCTGGACATAACATTGCAGGATCCAGATCCATCAGCTGCAACAATGTTGGGACTTTTGAAGCTCAGATGCCTCTAAATAAAAAGTTTTCCAGATCACCCAGTGATGCCCATATCAGCCAGTCCACCTTCACAGGGCCATTGCACAGACTTTAGTTGTTTCAGACCTAATTAGTTTAGTTTTGCTGGCCTTCAGTGAGGTTGGTGCAGAGTTCAACTGCTCTTCTGCAAGATGAAATGCTGACGCACAGCATCCTGGACACGGCGACTTCATGGCCTCGTTCTGGATCAGGGAAATTACAGCTGTCAGAACATTTCACATCACATTTTAATCATGCAGCAGACAGCGGCTGTCTGCTGATTCATTCACCTCGTTATGCATTTCAGTCCATTCTCTCACAGCTGAATAATAAGAGATGAGAGCGTCTGGCTCTGATCTCAGAGTTCTCCATGTGGGGTCTGACAGCCATCCGTCCTTTCAGTCTAAATGCAGAACTTCAACTCAGAACTCCACAAACTGAGGTGAAACTTGGACCAGTGCATTTGGATAGAAACGGGTCCTGTGAGGTTTTCAGTCTGGATGTCTGACGCTCCAGTGATTTCATTTTGGTGTTTGTTGAGGTTTGGTTTCCTCACCCAGCTGACACTTTGGCCTCTTCCACCACAGATGACCAAAAGGTTCAGGTTACTGGTTTTACCTTCAATAATGGTCCAGCTGGAGACTGAACATGTTTACTGCCTTTGCTCAGTCTCTGGGCCAATCAGTAACTACTGTCTGCCAATCAAATCACCGGCTGCGTTCGGCTTGAAAAGTTGTTCCAATAAACGGGCAGAACTGCGAAGGACCTGCAAATCTAGACAAATCTGTCTGGATTAGACTGGGGAAGAGCTGGCGAACGCCCAGGAGGAGCTTTAAACGTCTGGAAGGAAGGATCTACGGTAACTCCTGTCCTTTCTCCCACTGAGTCAAATGGTGTCAAATTTATTTTATTTTGGCCAAAATTAGGATCATAACTGTCCTCAAAGGGCCGTTTGTGCCAGAGTATTCTGATAAAATCTATTAGACTGTTAAAATATTAATAAATACCTGTCTGAATTTAATAGCATCTTTTTATTTTTGCTGCCACCTGCAGGTGGGAGTTGGCATCACTTCAACCCAACGGTTTTGACCACTTTGGAGGAAAATTTCCAATAAACACATAATTTTGCATTAGTGCAAAAAGTGCAGGAATCTGTTGATTTTCCATGAATCACAATAAACTTCAGAGACTGAATGATGTGAATTTACTTTGATTTGACTGATAAATGATCTCAGATCATTCAACTGTTTAATAGTTTTACTTTGGGTTCTGGCTCTGAGTTTGACATGCTTCATTTTATGCTTAGATTAGTTTAGGTTTTGGTGAATTTACTCAGTTTACTAATGAAATAGATGCTTTACTTTGAATAAGATTTTGGGTCAAAAAACCAGATTAACTGGATGCGACTGATGTTCCTGGTTGGGACCAGGATGAAGAAAGTAATAAAATAAAATGCAGACTGAAGAAGTTTCTGTGTTTATCTGACTGAAACCTGACGTCTCACGGCCGTTCAGTTGGAGGTCACAGGTTCATAATGAGCCGTGAAACCAGTTCAGGACTCATTTCCATGCAGTGGCAGCCGGTGGCAGCGTGGAAATGGATCATGGCCGCTTCGCCCAGACTGACGTCGCTCTGCGTTTAATGACACACAGACGGACCTGCTGTGGTTGACAAGGCAGGAAAACACAAATGTTTCTGTTTGAAATGGTTTTTCTTCTCTGTAACCATCAAAATTACAAGAACTTATAAAAAATTACTTGAAATGTTTCACTTTGAGTGACGAATATATAAAATCAATGAGTTTCACTTTCTGAATTGATATAAAAACTTTGACAGCTGTTCACAAATGATTCTTTTGAACAGTTCTTTATGATGGAACTGGAGATTCATTTGTTTTTTCGTGACTTTGTTGATTTATGCTTTACACACTCTGCCACTTATATAATTTAAATTTACAGGCGAATAAATACAATAATACGAAGGGATGATTGTATAATTCTTTATTTTGGTTCAATGTTATAAATAATACAAAAATGCTGTCAATACAAACAACATTTAGATATTATGTGCTTAATGTTTTTACTGTATAGAGAGTTATATTTGATAAATTAGAATATGCATTCCAGTGAGTCGTTTGTCAGATTAAAAACATAACAGGCTTTAAATCAGGACCATTATTTTTTATAGGTTGGATGTAACATGCTAATCCTAAATGTCAGGATTTTATTCCTGCAAGCATAAAATCATAATAATTACCATAAATAAGGGCTTGAAAACATCAGTCTGAGTGTAATTAATCTATATAATGTGCTTCACTTTGTAAACTGAGTTACAAAAACAAATGAACTTTTCAACATGTTGCTGAATTTATTATTATTTCCTACAACAATACTGCTTTTGTTTTGCACTGTCTTGATAAAAAATATAAATACAGATGATTCAACTTGTTTTAATAATTTCACCAAGAAATGTCAACATTCTCTCATCTAATATGAAACTATATACAGGCTAAAATGGTTTGTTCTTTGAAAAAGGTACATTTTCAAAAATAAATTGGCTTTTCAGAGGGAACCTTCAAAGAACTGTTCACTGTACACGAAAAGTAAAATAGATGCTAACATTGATTTTTCTACAAATTTATGTTTTAATCAACATTTTTATGGTAAAAATCGTTTAATTTACATGAAATGCAGTTCTGCGCTTCACCTCTGGGGGCGCTGTCTCACACAAAGTGAATGAAGCAGGAAGTTGGCGCTTGCTCATTGCTGTTAATATTGCTAATGAACTTGTTTAGTGATACATTTTCTACATGTGGTGACGCTCCACAGTCTGGCTAATATATTTAAATAATGTGTGACTAGACTTCCTGATCGGCGCAGTGACGATGCGCAGGATGAGGCAGGAAGTACTGTTCCTCACTGTTAGGGGGCGATGCTGAGCCACACAGACACTGTGGACACAACGAGCGGCAGGTGCTCTTCTTCTACGCTTTGAAAAACCTGAAAACTATCGGAAAATACATAAAGTGATGCCGGAATAAAACCGTTCAAGGCTGCTCTGCTGTTCGGTGTTCATCTTCATTAAAACGGTCAGATTTTAAAAAACTAAAGGATTTTTTTCCAACAGAGGGACAGATATTGGTAGGTGGAGACTTCACATGAAAATACAGGTAAAGTCATTCTCGATTTACAGTTTTAATCAGAAAAGAGAGAGAGGCTAGCAAAAAAAAACATTCAAAATTAAAAGAGAGCATCTAATTTGACCTTATATTAAATATTCTCTCATTCATCTTTTATCTGTTGAGTTATATGGAAATGATTAAAGCATTATCAGAGGTGAGCAGCTAGGTTTTTGGAGGAAATGTACTTTTAGGAGTAGTTTACTGTACAGTTTACTTTTTCTTGAGTAAATAGTCAAAAACTGTAATCAGTTAAGATCAAAGTGATGACGGTGTATTAGGACCATGTAGATAGAAAAATAAAAAGGAGAAGTTTTTTTTTTTTTTACAAAAACTCAGACATTCATCTCAGAATTTTTCTCGGGAAACATTGAAATTTGAGTTTCAAAAGTAAAAAAAAAAAATCAAGTTTGAAATTCAGAAAATTTCAAAGGTTTTTATATAAAATTTCTGATATTAATCTCGAATTTGCAGTTTTTCCTTGAACATTTTTGACTTCGGGAGCCCACAGATGTCTGTATGATTAAAGAAATTTTTTTACAAGTTTTAGTGGAAATTTACTCCCTTTTCTCTGTCCACGCCATTTCACAACATTGAAATATGAGTTTCTATTTTGTATTTGTTTATCTGATTCTAGCGGCGTCGTTCCTACCCAGAATCCTCCTGTGCTGGTCATTTCCGTCCTGTAGAGGGCGCTGACAGGTCACAGCTTAACATTAACAGTTGATGTTTGCAAACAGAAATGTGTGATTTTTATGATTTGACTCAGGCGGAGCTGCGACACACAGAGTTCAGGTGACAGAGCTTTGTTTGTAGCTCTGTGTCGCATTTTCAATTTAAGACTGAAAACAAAACTAAACAAGATGAATAATTCATGCAGCGTGTGTGTGAATGTGTGTGTGAATGTGTGTGTGAATGTGTGTGTGTTTCTCTGCTAATCCCTTCAGTTTTGCTGCTGATTTTCTTTGTCAAGCGTGAGAGAGTAATTAATCAGATCTGAAATGAGATTCTGGAATTAAAAATGTGTGTGTGTGTGTGTGTGTGTGTGTGTGTGTGTGTGTGTGTGTGTGTGTGTGTGTGTGTGTGTGTGT
>NW_006800338.1:56878-58949 GCF_000485575.1 Poecilia formosa
TGTGTGTGTGTGTGTGTGTGTGTGTGTGTGTGTGTGTGTATGTGTGTGTGGGTGTGTGTGTGTGGCACCAGTCTAGCCTTAATGGATCCTGACAAGCGAATTATATCAGCTTCCTCCCAGTTTTCACTGTATCTGCCAGGCTTCCTCTGCATGCTGACCACTTCCTGCTGCGACTCTCTGCATTAATGACTGCAGTCTGTCTGAATGCCGATGGATCGGTGGTGAATTGTGAAGCTCTCCTTCAGGCCTGGTCAAGGTTAAAAGCCGCTTTATGAGTGCGGGGAATCCCTGGTTGTGAGGGAACGGGACGTGGAGAGTTTTTGACCTTTGGTTTTTCTGAGCCGCGCTCAGTATGCAGCGCGCCGCTGGCGCTCCGCTAACTGCACGGCGGAGCGGCGCGTCGGGCTGTGAAATGAATTTTTACTCAAAACGACGAAGTCTTGACTGCATCCCAAACTAAGGCTGGGCATTTATCGACATACTTTTCTTATCACAATAAGAATTTTAATTAATTGTTTTCACAATAAATTACAGTTATTGATGTTTTTTTTACTTCCGATACCGATATCTGATATCAGCTGATACCGATGCAGAAAAACAGCTGAGTTGACTTAAATGTTTGTTCTGTAAATGAACTGAATTATAAATTTATTTGAAAACTCTGCACCAGTTCAGCACACTCAGATAGCATCTCAGGTTTGGACAAACGTGAAAACAACTTTAATTTGTTCAGTCAATGAGGTTAGGAGTGAAACAACCAATGGAAAATAAATGATAAAGAAATATTTGGTGTTTGATCTATTAAAATAGGCCCTTATAAGAGTTTATATAAGCATATGTGAACTCTCCAAAAGCAGGTAGAGGACTACAACGCAGGGCATTCTGGGTAAATACAAACAAAACAAACACGTTAGCGTAGCACTAGCAGGAGACGTGACTCTTGACTTTTGGTAAAAGACGGGAAGAAAAATCCTACAAACGCTACAATCCATTTCTGTTTCCATCTGGTGAAGCAGGAAGTTGCTCTCAGTGTCTTCAGAGGTTTTTGTGTCGTTTCCTTTAGTGGTTCTTGGTGCAGCGCCCCCGCAGGCCAGGAGGGGAACAGGTTGGTTTGACTCAGAGCAGCTGGAGGTGGAGCAGATGATGGAGTTCTGATTCTAATTGAACCAAGTCTGTCAGGAGGGAAAACACAAATGTTCCTGCTTCCCTGCAGTAGAACCTGCAGCCTCAGTCCAAGGAAACAAACTGGGTTTGAACTAAACAACAAAAAAAAATCCTCTTTAGGTTTTTCATCACTTTATATTTGGTTCAAACTTGCGATGACACTGATGGCTGCTGGTTATTTTCTCTCCGTGTTGGGATGATGAAACTTTCCCCCTGGGAATCCCGGCTCAGAAGTGTTTTCCCTGCAGCAGGACTCTGATGGTTATTTTAAGTTATTATACTGCAGAGTTTATGTAAAAGAAAAGCGAGTTGAACTACTCTGCAGGTTTTCTAAATGTTCCTTGTTCCGCAGATTTAAACTTCCAGTCTTTAGTGATTTTCTGCCGGTCATTCTGGATCACAGCTCAGACATTCTGCCGCTGCGCTTTGCTAATCTTCTTCAAAATGAGTACAGAACGGATCCGTCAGCGCTCCGTTCGCTACCTGACAGCCAATTAGCCCGGCTTTCCTCGTGGAAATTAAACAACCTGAACAGATGAGACGTCCAGCTCTTTGAGGTTGATTTGACTTTAAAAAAGCAGCAGAGTTTTGATTAAAGTCCACTTAGTTTGTGTAAAATAAACCGTTTAAAACTCCTCCCGAGAGCGTTAACGTGGGTCAGGAATATGCAGAAGACCAAGACAAACGTCCTCTGGACAGATGAGATGTTCAGCATCAGAAACATCTTTTATCAGTTATAAAGCACGGCAGTGGAGGAATGATGATGTGGGAATGTTTTGTAGCCACAGCACCTGATCATCTTGCAGTCATTAGTTGCATTTCCATCAATGTTAGAAATTATAAAATTCAACATAACTTCCTGAATTTCTCCAAAAAGTTTTTATGCTACAGTAGCTTGGCACGGTTG
>NW_006800338.1:60336-73068 GCF_000485575.1 Poecilia formosa
GGGTTTCTTGTGGTATTGGGGGGTTTCTTGTGGTATCAGGTGGTGTTGGGTGGGGTTGGGTGGTGTTGGGTCACTGCTGAACACTTGAACCAGCTGATCTCCTCAGAGGAAGAACCTCTGTCTGTCCTCAGGCTCCATAATGAGCTGCTGGAAGCTTCAACCTGAAAATCTCAGAGTAAACAGAGAAACAATGGAGGAGAGTCAGTAAACCCACTGATCACTGCTGCCCCCTGCTGGCCAACACCGTCACTGCTCCCTTTTCCACTTCGGCCGTAAATCTCCGGGTTTCCTGGAGGATGGGAAGAGCAGCCTCAGAGGATCACATTAGAGTCAGGAAGATTTCTAGCTTTCAAAGTGACTCCCACTGAGGATTTCAAGGCTTGTCTTTTGGTTTCTCCTTTTGTAAAAGACGGATGTGCAGTAAATGTTTGTGTTGGCAGCAAATAGTCTGGCACCAGGGATGAAGTTACATAAACAAAATAAAAGTTCAACATAAATAAGCTAAAAATTCAACAACCTCCTGGGGGTTTCAGGTAGCAGATGAGCATCAGGAAGGCGCATTCAGACCAGCCCTGTTCAGCCCGTTTGAATCAAACTCCAGCCTGTTTCCTGAGAATGTCCGGTTTGTTTGGCGAGGCGTGAACCAGAACCGGTCCGATAGGACCCATTTGGAGGCAGGTGAACACTGATGGTGACTCTGCTGTCCTCACCGCTGGGCTGGAGGAGAAGAACCTGCTGTATTTGGAGCTTAAATCTCAACACGTTTCAAACTCTGGTGCGATTTGAATGCATGTGTGAACGCCAAGTGGACCAGAGACCGCTCCAAAAGTAGGAAGTGGACTACAACGCAGGGGATTCTGGGTAAATAGAGCCAATAAACATGATAGTGTAAGAAATGGCAGGACAAATCGTACAGCTTCCGACGCCTCCATCTTGTTTCCATCTGGTGAAGAAGGAAGTTGCTCTCAGTGTCTTCAGAGGTTTTTGTGTCGTTTCCTTCAGTGGTTCTTGGTGCAGCGCCCCCACAGGCCAGGAGGGGAACAGGTTGGTTTGACTCAGAGAGACAGAGAACCAGCAGCTGGAGGTGGAGCAGATGGTGCAGTTTTGGTCCCAACAGAACCGAGTTTATCGGACTATCAGGTGGGAAAACAACCTCAAACTTTCTTAGCTTACCATCCGAACAGATTTCCTAGTAATATTTTCAACCCGTCTTGCTTCTTAAGTCTTCAAAAAGTTTTCTCACAACTTCCCAGTCCCCCTCAAACCATGTTCAGAGGAACGAGAAGCTGTCAGAGTCTGACTGGACCCGCTGTTGGTCTGCTGAAGATGGTATTTTTAGAATAAAGCAGCCAAGGCTGAATGGAAAACTTTAAAAGACCTTCAGAAGCTTCTGGAGAAAAACCAACCCTGAGACATGGGGAGCAGCTCTGAGGGAAAGTATGAATAAACTTCAGCGTTCATTAATGTCCTTCTGTAACTACATGATGGTGAATTAATGAGAAACTCATTTTTCTTTTGGCTGCATCAACCTGAACACTTTCATTACAAGCAGTCACATTGCTGCATTTCTGACTCATCTGTCTGATGCATTTCCTCGCTCTGCCCTCAGGCTGCAGTCTTGATTTTGAACCGTAAGAATAACAGACTTTGTTTCTTCCATCTTTTACGAAACGTCTCGGTTCCTTTGACTGAAAACTGTGTGAGTATCTGAATCTGGAAGCGTTTGGATCCAGTAATGACCAGGAAACGCGTCTCTGATGAAATGTTGCTGGGTTTTGTTGTGTGCTACTGCCCTCTGGTGGTCATTATTTAAAGCTACATTTCAGCCTGTTTTACTATATTGGAAGTTTGGATGCGTGTTTAAATTACTATTCCTATTAAAATGGGAAAGTAAAAGAGAAATTGAACTCATATAATGATACTTAGCGTCTGTAACAAGTAGAAAATTAAGTTTTATTTCCAATTGAAGACTGATGCTGTGTTCTGTTTCCTCTTGTCTTCTTGCTAGAGACGGGCGGATCAATTCTAGATATCAATACTAATTTGGTTTCTGTATCAGATTGAAAGTTTACTTTCAGGGAAACAAGCTCACAGGCTTTTGTTTTGTTTTTACTGTTTCTGTTTATCCTGTCAATGTTATTACAGTAATTTTAAAGAGACCTTTAAATTTAGTTAAAGTTATACAAACTGTTTACAGTAAATAATTCATAGAAAAGAAACACCTGATAAGTTTGATGAACCAGAACACTGAAAAGTTTTATGTTGCTGTTAGTGATACTGGTCCTGTCTTTATGTAAAGTGAAATATTTATGAAATAATCCCTAATGAACATTTAAAAATGTTTTTGCAATGCAGATGAATTCGTTTCAAGCATCCATTTGTCCTTTGGTGTCCAAACTAGAGGACTCAGGTAAGGCATCTGAGTTCAGGTGAAAGTTGAGCCGTAATGTTTAATTTATGCTGATGGAGTCAGACTCAGGCTGCATGTTCAGCATTTTATACTTTACTGCAGAACTTTGACTCAGAGGCCAAATCATAGTTTTTGGCTTTTCGTCCTGGATTGATGTAACAGTCCACTGTTTATAATGTGATAATGGGTTTAGTTCTGCTTGTGTTTAAGATACTGCAACAGATGCTCCAATCATTCTACAGATTTTAAACACTTTGCTTCAGAAAACCTGTCAGCTTCTCAGAACTGAAGAGCACCGCGCCGGCCTCAAATCCCAAGGCGTGGATGGAGGGAAACATTGGCAGAATGGAGCTCCAGGTTTCCATGAGTGTTTCCTCAAACACCACCAGAGAACTAAAGGGTTAAACAAGCCAAGGCTTGGCTGGCTGAGGCCTCGATTGCAAAATAAGCCAAGGGGAAGCTTTGGTGGTGGCCAAAACGAAAATAAATCTGACACCATTTGACTCAATTTGAGAAAGGACATGAACTATCCAGGTCCTGAAGGACCGACGTCCTGCGACTCACAGATGTCTCCCTGGTCCAGCACAGCTGAATCTCCTCCTCAGTGCAGTCAGGTTTCCTGGAGTCCTGCTGATGGCCTCATGACGAGGAAGAGCTGAAGTAGAGAGACATCGACAGGCTGCAGGCCCTCCAGGCCCTCCAGGCCCTCCAGGCCTGGAGCTGCTCACCACTGTAGTGGATCCGTCCACCCAGAAGTTTCCCAGGTCTTCCCCGGTCTGGTCTGGACAGTTTAGACTAAATTTGCAGATCCTACACGGTTCTTCCCATTTATTGGAACCACCAATAAATGGATATGTTTTCAAGCCGAACAGAGCCGGGTGATTGATCGGCAGATGGCAATTGTTGACTATAGACTGAGCAAAGGAAACATCCCCGTCACCAACACGACCATTGTGAAGGATAAAAACGGCGTAGTCAAACCAAATGGTCCAAACCTTTTCAACTGGGGTGGAAGAGGACAGCATCACTGGTGGGGGGCAACCCACACTAAACACACCCAAAGTGGACTTGGCACCCAATGCTGTGTGTACAAAATGAATCTGGAATGACCCATTTTCATTCACCTACATTTAGATGAATGACACGTTGCTTCTTGCTGCACATGGAATCCAGTGACTGCAGAAATTCAGTCGTGTTTCTCAGAGAAAAGTCGTTTCCAGAGGCTGCAGAGCAACGAGCTGCACCAGCAGCGACTGACGTTTCTCACAGCTGTGCTGCTCCTCGCGTCCTGCATGCTGGCCAGTCGGTGAGCAGCAGGCTGGGAATCCCAGGTCTGTTGGACAGAGATGAAGTTGAGTCCTACTAGAAATACTTTCCTGGATCTTCTCTTCCATCTTGTCCACGTCCAGGACTGGGAACCATCACAGACCTGGTGGGTCTGGGTTCAAACTGCAGGAGTTTCTGGACCATTAAAACCAGCAGAGTTTGTATTATGACTGATTCAACTTGTGTTTAATGTTTAATGGAGATTATTAAAGATTAAATCTCAGCGAATGCAGCTTATTTCTTAAAGACAAATATCAATGTGATCAGTGTTGTGTGGGAATGACGTCTCCTCCAGTCGACATGTTGGATCTATAGAAGAAAATAAACAGTTCTTTAATACATTCTTGTGCCAAAACACTCAAGAGTTTCTCCAAAGAATATATTTGTTTGAGCTACAAAAGTTAAAAAAAATTGCTAGAAAAATTTTTTCTACCAAAAAATCTTTCTTTAATAATTTTAAAAACTCTTCAAACTCAAATTCCTTGTTTTTTCTCTAGAAAACATTTTTAAAATTCCCTATTTTTTCTAGCAATTTTTTTCTGTCAAATGTTTACTTTTCAAACTCAGAAATGTCTTTTCTTTTTCATAAAAAATTTACATTTCAGGTATTCAAACTCAGAAATGTCCTTTTTTTTAAATTCTGAGATTAATTTGATCATTTCTGAGTTTTGTCTCAAAATTTCTCTTCTTTCTAGGAAATCTTTTTTTTTGTACTTTTTAAACCCAGATTATTTGGCAGAAATGAATTTTTCCTGTTTTTCTATTTATATTATTTATGTCTTTCTATTCATATATAGTATCTATTTTTAAAGCGCTTTTGTAACAAAACGTTTGGTCGCAGTAATTTGTGCTAAAAGATGAAAACATGAATCTTGTCTGACTCCGCCCACAGCCCAACACCTGGTCCAATTAAGAATCCAATTACCGCCTTTCACCTGCGCGTCACGTGACCGTTCCAGCGCCAGGTGAGGCCGCGGCTCCGCTGTTGTTTTCGGCCCGGAGGCGTCGGACCGGTCCGGCAGGTTTGTGCGGGACGCAGCAGGGGGAGGGCGGCGTGAATCAGGGCGGGGAGCCGCGGAGCCTCTGGAGCAGGAAGAGGAGCTGCGGCTCGGAACGAACATGGTTCGGTGACACAGCGGAACCAAACACCGAGCAGAACCGCCTTCCGAGCTTCACCAGAACTTCTACACATCGCGGGGTGAGTGTCTGTGTTTCCCTCCATGTTCTGATGTTTTGTTGAAGCTTAAAGATAAAATTAAAAACCCAGAATGAGGGAAGGTTCGGCGCTTCACCTGTAGGGGCTCGGGTTCGACTCGGTTCTTATTTTAGCCTCAGTTACACATTTAATAACTTCATAAACCGGGTTCGGAACCGCCGATGGAGCCTGGAAGTTCTGATCCAGTTCTGTCCGGGGATGGCTCATTATTCTGAACCCTAAAGGTCAGAATAAAATATTTCTGTTAAAACGTGGAAACTCCAGTAAAACCAGTTGGTTTAACTGGGTTGGTTCCGTTTCTGATCCTGAACCAGAACTCAACGTGTTGAATGAGCCGAACTAAACCCAGAAACCCCACATATTAAAGTTTTATCTGATAAATGGTTTAATTTCACATTAAACTACATTCTTGACACTTTTTAAAATAATTTTGTAAATTGAATTGAGTTCATATCAAATATTTTCCATTAGAGTGAAATGTTCCTTTACTTTCCATCCATCTTGATAACTTTTAAGTGTTTATTGGTGGAAAAATGTGCAGCTTTAGTTGTTTAAGAAATAAATGTATTTTTATATCTTGGCACAAGTTTTTATTTTGAAATCAAATCTGTGGCATCAGAAAGCGAATCGTTTTTTTTAATTAGTCATGTTTGTTTATATTAGCTGTAGATGATTTTCTATTTTTGGCAGCAATATTTGTTAAACAACAATGACTCAGTGAAAATGTGAACCAGCGCAACAAGGCCATCGCTGTTTGTTCTTTTATTTGGTTACATGTCTGGAAAATTAATTGGAAGGAAAAACGTTGAACTTTTTTAAGCTTATTAAATTTATGTTGAACAAACTTAACATCGTGATTTCTGGTCAAAATGCTTTGAAATAACAGATTTAAAGAATCTGAACTTGTGAATATTTCAGAATTAAAGATGTAAAACTCCAGCTTTTTTAAAGTTTGCCTTGGTGGAGAGTTTAAGTTTTTATTTAACCAGGTGTTATGAAGAGCAAATAATTCACAAAATCAACATGGCAGAACGGGAAGAACGAGCAGAAACTTTTCCAAACATCAGCAGCTCTGATAATGTCATAAAACAAATATTTAAACTCATTAATCGTCTTCAGTTTGGATACTTTAGTTCTCATCTGATCTGAAAGACCAAAAAATATTTAACAATCTTTTTTCATGCTTGTTTTGTAAGCGGGGTTCTGCAGGTCGGCTGTAGGTAGTAAATATCCTACTGGCAGTATGTAACTCTACATCTTCTGGTTTGAAAACAGGATTTCAGCAGATTGAAGACCAAACAAAACACTGATATGATCTTAACCCAGATATACAGATCTGTCAGTTTTTCCTCCCAAGATTTCTTGTTTTTAAAACTAAATTCTGGACAGTTTTCCTAACATTGTCATGTTATTTTGTCAGAAATGCTTTGAGACGACATTTTCCACCCTTATTAAAACTGTAAATATTGTAAAATTGTGCATATGTTTATTACTCTGCAGGTTTATGAAAGCATGGTTCAAATCATGTAGTTTTTTGATAATTTCTTAATTTAATTTCTATTATCAGAAGGTGACTAATTTTAAATTTTTCTTGTTTATTTAGCAGCTGTAGATGATTTTCTATTTTTGGCAGCTTGGACTGACTTCCATTACAGAAATATTTGTTAAACAGCGATGACTCTGGAAAAAAACTGACCACAAATGACAACATGTCTGGAATTTGTTTTGTATTTTAACACGTGTGGAAAATTAATTGGAAGGAAAACATTTGTAGTGTATATTTCTAACAAAGTTCAGTGAATTACATGATTGCATTTAAATATTTACAGGTTTTCATCTAAATAACTTCAGATTTGTTCTGGACATTCAGGCAATAGTCCAATTTGTTTTTAAGTGGGCTTTGGTAGAGAGTTTATAAGTAGTCAATATCTTACCAATAATTGCATCCATTAGATCTCATCTGAGCTAATGGTTAACCTGAATGAGGAGACAAAAACAAAACGCTTGGCATAGTCAGTTTTTTGTTTTTGCTCGTTTTGAAATCGGGGTTCTGTGTGAAGGTTGTGGGTAGTAAATATCCTACTGGCAGCTGGTAACTAGACATTTTCAGGTTTGAAAACAGGAATTAATTGTCGCTGAAGACAACAGACGGTCTAAGAAAATCCAAGACCAAACAAACTAACATTAATTTAAATGAGCTGTAGAGCTGTGAAAAAGTGTTTTCTCCTTTCAGATTTCTTCTACTTTTAGTTATTGTCAAACTTAAATGTTTCATAACATCAAACAAATGTTTTTAGGTGAAGATGACCAAAAAAATCTGAAGCAGCCTGACTGTGGAAAAGTAATCGCACCTTAAAAATAACTTGTTCTTCCTTTGGCACCATGTGACATCACTGAGGAGGAAACCTTTAAGTTCAAAGGTCAAACACCTTTTAGATCAAGATTTGTTATCGCCATGTTGAAGAACCGGGTCAGAACCGGTTTGTATGGAATCGGTTCTGCCCAAAGCAACACGCTGACCCATTTAAACGATATTTAAATAAACTGTTGTGATGCTGTTTTAACTCTCCAGCCTGTATTTAACAGACAGGAACCCTGTTTAAAACGAGGAGCTGCTTTCTGATTGGCTGCTGGTTTCCATCCACTTCCTGATGAAAGACGTTCTTTCCTCTGGTACGGCAGCAAATTGGTGCCGAGTTTTTACTTGTTTTTAGGGGGTGAAGACTTTTCTTTACTGGAAAAACAAAGAGCTGGTGGTAAATAAGTTCTGGTACCAGTTTAACATTGAAGCTGGTTTAGAGTGAAAGTGAAGTAAAACCAAACTTTAAAAAGAAAGTAGTTAATCACTGTTGAGTAATTGTTCATAACGGGGTGTGATTAGTTATTCACTCAGGGTCAGACTGGTTCTGATAGGTTTTGGCCTTGAACAGCCTGTTATTCTGCATAAAATGCAAAACTTTGGACTACAAATTTCTGCTTATTAAATGACTGAACTACATTATTTTTGCCTCCTTTTTATCCATTTTTACAAGACTTTGAATTTAAAGACGATATACAAAAATATCTAATCAGAAATCTCACTACCTGCGTGTTGAAGACCTCTGCCTTTAATAAAAATCAGTTTTCTATTTCTGTGGACACCAAACCACAACATTGTAAGATATTGACTACGTATAACATCACAGCAGAACCCCATTTCAACAAATCTGAGCTGTATTTTTTTTAAAAACAAATGTTAAAGTTTTTTGCCAGTTTGTTCCTAGTTATCTTCTTCGTCTCCATGGAAACTAAAGTAGTCGGTTGGTTTTCTAGTCAGTTTTTCACCTTAAGGCCGACCGGTCTTCTGAAAAACTGCTCGGCTGTTTTTAGATGTTTTATTGACTTCTGACCTCGCGCCTCCATTCGACAGCGATGTTGCTCCATAAACAAGCCTCCTCTCCAGGAGATTTTGTTTAGGGAAATGTTTGCCGTCTTTATGGAAAACTCCAAGATGGAGAATTTAAATCAGGAGCTGAGAGGCAAATGGAGCGACTGGTTGTCTGAGGTCAAGACGTCGCGGATGAACTGGTGAATTTTCTAGGTTTTCTGTGGAAAAAACCTCAGAATCTGAAGCTCCGCCCCGTTTCCAGTTTTAGTTTGAAGAAACTAATTTCTGCAGAGTCATTTTCATCCTGCTCTGTTTCACCTTAGATGTTTTCACTTAAACAAAGCAGGAACTCTGCGTGAAAGCTGCACAAACAGAAACCAGAAGATCTGCTGGTCAACACGGTAAAAATGTTAAAAATATATTTACTGGAGGCAAAACGTTGGAACACATCCAAAATTAGGATATAATTAAATTTTCTTGTTTCCTAAGGATTAATTCTTTATTGACAAACACGTTGATTGCATAAGGAAGTCAAATTAAAGGAGTTATTTTATTTACTGTTTGTATTTGAGCTCTTTACATGTGGCACCGGCAGCTCATGTAAATAAACATTCAAATCCAGTTTCCCTGTGCAGCAGCGGCCGGAGCTGCTGGTTCTGGTTCTGTTCTGGTTCTGATAGAGCCGACGCTCGCCGCCTTGCCTCGTTCTCTGGACTCCAGCTGTGAGTAAAACTCAGATTTAGACTCTGAATCTGAAGCTCGTTTTGGTCGTAACGTCGCGTCGCAGTTTCTCTTTGCTGAAACCGAAACACTGACGGGTTTCCTCAGCGTTTTAAAACTTGGAAAAAAACCAGAGTTTCAATAAATGCCTCCAATTAAATCATAATGAGCCGTTGGTTTTGCTTATAAATTTGTAAACTTGCAGCTCGGAGTTTAAAAAGAGAAACCGATCTGTTGCTGCACACTGCTGGTCAGCTGGGTGAAAGAAGGCTGATGTAATTCCTCTTCTTTAAATTTAATGAATTTTTGTTTTATAACAAAAGTTCAGGACAAATGTTGAATGTATTTCAGTTGTAGGGATTCAGGAGTGGGATGATACTTTGAGGAGTTAAAATTGTATTTTTCACTCTGAAGATGTATGAAAATAATTTACTAAACGAATATTAAGGTTTGATTTCCTTGGAGTTTCTCTGCAGGTTTGGCTGGAACTTCAGTTTGTTTTAGGAAAATTTACAGAAAAGATTTTTCACTTTTTCTTCCCATTGACTGGAATTTAAATATCGTCTTTCTGTGCTGTTTTTGTTTAATGTTTATTTTTGCGTTGCGTTTGGAGAAGTAAAAAAAGACAGTAAAATGAATTTGAAGTTAAATTTCTGTGTTCCATGATGGATTACTGAGGAACTTTAGTTTGGAAGCCGTTTTATGGACAGAAGCTTGAAAGAGTTTGTTTTGGTTTTTAATCTCCATTTTAAAAGAATAACGGAGTAAATTCATTAATTTCCTCGCCGTTGGCCGAACTGTGACCTCGTTAACCTCACCGCCTCCCAGCTGGAAGACCGGAGCGGCATGCGGAAAGACCGGAGCGGCATGCGGGAAGACCGGAGCGGCCGGTCTTTACAGGAAAACTCCAGGCTTTCTCTTCTGCTTCTCGTCCTTCAGGTTTTCTTTGGATCTGGGCTGATTTTTAGAAATTCATAAGCCTGTCACAATAAATCAATAAATCACATTACACATTGAACGATCCATATCATTTTAAAAGTCTCCAGTCTGGAGCTTTTGTCCCTTTTTCATTTTTTCTTACAAACCATCAGTTTTATTTAAAATCTTTTACATTTTGAATGTTAAACTTGCATTATTGCTTGAAAATGTTCTTAAAGCAGCAGGTTTGTCATTTATCGCTGTAACGTAAGATTTATCGTAACTTTCCGACTTTTATCTGCTGTTTTTTCTTTATGTAAATGTTTTGGTTGAAGTCTAACTTTAAAGTTCGGTTTTGCGCTAATGCACCCAGAACCGGATGAAAAACGGAACCGACCCTCGGACAGATCAGGAGGCGTTCCGGAGAGTTTTCCTCTCTCCTGGTTTTTGCGTTCGTCGCTGCAGGAGGAAAACGCCTCGCCTGTTTTCTTCCCTCGCCCCGTTTGCTCACCTGAGCCGCTCCGGCTGCGTCCGCTCGGGTTTCACTGTCGTCACCCAGGTATGCGCCGCGCCGCCCCTCCCTCGCCGCTGACGCCTGTTGCCACGGCGACGCCCCGAGCCAGACACCTAAACCCGTTCTGGGACTCGCTGTACGGCTGCTGCTGAATGGGTTTGTTTTTAGTTGAGTCTTTATTTTGATCAGGAACTGAAACGCGCCGCCTTCAGAGCCCCTCCTCCCGTCTGACTCATTGTGGTTTATCTCTGTTTGAGGAGGAAACGTTTGCCCTCTAAAGATTCTCTTTGCATTCAAGGACAGATTCTGATAACGCAACTCGCTGGGAGTAAATTACATATTTTTTCAATAAGATACAAACCTGGCAGTTTTGATTTCCAAACAGTTTCCTGCTGTGATGAAGCTCATTCAGACGCTTGGCAGCATTTTGTGCCGCCGGTTTAATGACGGAGTGTCAGGTGGGTTTGGTTTGGTTTGGACCTGAAATGTCGGCCATCTTGGATGCTCAGCCAATCTTTCACAGGTCGATTTCTGTATTCAAGTTAAATTTAACTGTTCTGGTGTATTTTGATCTTAAACATCTTGTTTTTATTGGCTGTTAATGGAAAATCACCAGAAATGAATCCTGAAAACTTCAGTCTGTGGAATGACTCCGTGTTTCTCTTGGTAAATAAAGTTACTGCAGTAAATGAACTTTTTCTGTGATGATCTGATTAGAGATGCATCTGCAGCAGCTGATCTGGATGTTGTGGCTTCAGTCGGTGATCAGTTTTTCATGAATGCTCCTGTTTTTCTGTCCATTCAGCCCACATGAAACTCCAGCTCTGGTTTGTCCCTCTGATTTCCAGGAGCGATAAAAACATTTTGACTGTAAAACTTCCTGGTTTGCTCAAACACCTGCTGGCATCCAGGTGTTTGGTTACCTGCCGTTTCTGCTGGAGCTTTTTTCACTTCCTGGTTTGTTGATCTGATAAACGGCCTTCATGCCTTCAGGTCTCTGAAAGCATATTTGTCTTGGTGAAGGTGCGACCAGGGCTTTGTGTTCGGCTGCTTCCTTTGAATGACGCTGGTTTGGCTTTTACCTGCAGCCCAACTGGACGGGTTCTTCTGGTCTGGATGGGTTTTCTGAATGTTGGTGGTCAGAAACGTCTGCAGCTTCGTTCTCATCCAGTCGAACGTTTTCAGGTTTTCGTCCTGTGGTTTCATGTTCAGACCTGCAGACTGAGTTCATTCATTCACCTTCTGTCTGCTGACGCTTCAGATGTGAAAACGAACCCAGATTTGGATGTAGTTACCTGGAAACATCAGAATCTAAGGACCAAAACGTCCAGATGGATCCAGATTATTCCAGAAATTAAAGAATAATTTATGCAGGATGAATGAAAGCAGTTGGTTTGATTTTCAATCATCTCCAGAGATTAGAAAGTTAAATGTAAAATGAATCTTTCATGTTTAACCAAATCGGGTTTTAAAGTCTCTGAAAACAAAATTTCACGTCAAATTATCAGCAGAATGGAAATTGTTGCCCTCAGTTTAGTTTATTTCTTAATATTTTTGAAGATATAAATTACAAATAAAATGACATTAATGCAATAAATAAATAATAAACGCTCAAAAGTTTAACATGATTGATTTTTTCTATTCCAACAGGATTAATTGGATTTTTCTGTTTAAACATTTATTTTCTCTAAGTGTCAAAGTCTTTAAATGTTGCTTAGAGTTTAACTTTTTTAATAAAATCAGTTCTGGAGCCTCAAAGTTCAGGTGTTTTTATCAGTTTGCTGGTTTGATACATGTAGCATGTCAGGCTAAGGACTGGGAATACTGGGAGACATGAGGATCTGAACACACAGCGTGCGTGTGTGAGAGTGAGGAAACCTGTGTGTGTGTGAGAGAGTGAGGAAATATGTGTGTGTGTGTGTAAACCTGGGTGTGTCTGGGATATTTACTCTCAGCTCCTCTGCTCTGGTTTTAAACCGACTTCCTGACTGGGAACGGCTAAAAATGTTGTTTCTGTTCGGTTCTCACCAGTTTGGGTTCTGGTTCCTGAATCAGGAATGTCTCATTCCTCCCATATAAACCAGTTTGGATTCCCTCGTCGTCTCTGTTGCGTCACACGGAAGCGTTGGGTTAAACCAGCTGCTGACGTGACCCAAAGCTTCCTGCTGAACGGTTCTGAGAGGAAACGACGAACGAGTCAGAGCCTCTCATGAACCCAGTAAAACGGTTTTGACTCTGGTGGTAACCAAACTGGTTCTACT
>NW_006800338.1:73586-76589 GCF_000485575.1 Poecilia formosa
CGTCCCGTTGGGAACGTCCCGCCCCGTGAGGAACGTCTCGTTGGGAACGTCCCGCCCCTTTGGGAACGTCTTATTGGATCGTCCCGCCCCATTGGGAACGTCCCGCCCCTTTGGGAACGTCCCGCCCCTTTGGGAACGTCCCGCCCCTTTGGGAATGTCTCGCCCCGTTGGGAACGTCCCGCCCCGTGGGGAACGTCCCGTTGGGAACGTCCCGCCCCGTGGGGAACGTCCCGTTGGGAACGTCCCGCCCTGTGGGGAACGTCCCGCCCCTTTGGGAACGTCTTATTGGATCGTCCCGCCCCTTTGGGAACGTCTTATTGGATCGTCCCGCCCCTTTGGGAACGTCCCGCCCCGTTGGGAACGTCTCGTTGGGAACGTCCCGCTCTGCGACGCTCCGATGGCGGACGATGTTTTCAGATCCTCCAGAAAAACGAGTTCAGATTTGAGACGACATCAGAAATCTCCAACAGTCATTCATTGGTTTAGTTAATGTATGGAAACGGTTTTCTGTCCTATTGATAATCAATGTTTTGACATGAGAAGGATTTTTCAGCTGCAAATTCATCCTTTGCTTCAAATGATCAAAGTTCACTAAAGGAATCGATTGATCAGATTAATGACGTATCGATTTTTCAGATCGTTCACTAATTTGGTAATCGATTAATCGTTGGAGTGTAAAGATTCAAAGGCAGTTTGGGTGAAAAACATTTACAGCAGTAAATGACTGAAAAAGTATTTTAGACAATAAATTGTTAATTTAATAGTTTTATTTCATCTTAACATTTAAGTGGTTTAATAAAAATCTCCATTTTACTAAAATAATAGTTTGGAGCTCTAGAGATGTTTTTTTTTTTCTTTTGAAGGAATTTAATTGTTTTGCTTTTTTTTCTAATATTGTATAAAATAAACTGAAGTGTTTTAAGTGAAGAGTCATCAGAATGTGCCAATAATCGATCAGTAAACTAATCTGCAGCTCCGTTATCTGGTTTATGAATGTTCAGATGTTTCTTGAAGTCGTCCATCTTGTTTTTCAGGAAACGCTTGAGGCGCCAAGATGAGTCGGCGGCGAGCGCACACGCCGGCGCCGAACGACGAGGAGATGCCGTACAGCGACGACGAGACGGACGACGAGCTGGACGAAGACCTGGACGAAGAATCCGAGAGCGACGCGGACGAGCCGCAGGACGCGGATCGACCCGCAGAGGCGGCGGCGAGGGGCCCGGGTGAGACGAACCGGATCAGAACCGGATCAGGATCCGAGTCACATGAGCGAAAAAACTTCAACAAGCATTAGAGCCAGATGAATAAAACATGATCAGGATAAAGGCGTAATATGAAATAATTCTGAGAATGAAAGTATAATTTTATGAAAATAAAGCTGTAATATAATATTTCACCTTTTTTATAGTTTTATTTCCTGAGGAAATGAGGATCACTGAACGTTTGAACAAACTTTGTTTTCAGAAATTGGCTGGAAGGTGAAGGCCAACGACAGAGAGTACCACCAGCTGCCCGAGTTCAAGAAGAAAGTCTTCCTGTGCTTTAAGAAGAGCCGATACTCTGTAAGTATCCGAGTTTCCACCGTTTTCTCAACCTGCTGCGGTGACAGCAGATCTTTCTGCTCCTGAAACCCGAGCGTCCGGATCGGCCGACGCGTTGGGCTCAGCGGGAGGCGGAGCAGCTGGACCAGGGGAAAATAAACATTTATTCATTTTCATCCAGAACTAAATGAAACGATTCAAACCTTCAGGACGGAAATCATTTACTCTAGACAGGTTTCTGAGTGTGAGAAGTAAAATTTGACGATGCAAACATTAAATTATGGTATTATTGTCATAAGGATAAAAAACCTATTTATTGCTTCATTGTTTGACCCAGAAATGCTGTTCTTCAT
This sequence comes from Poecilia formosa, assembly GCF_000485575.1. Classification (NCBI taxonomy): domain Eukaryota; kingdom Metazoa; phylum Chordata; class Actinopteri; order Cyprinodontiformes; family Poeciliidae; genus Poecilia; species Poecilia formosa. The sequence continues at coordinate 75,481 of NW_006800338.1, forward strand.
ATTTTAAATGCGTTTCTTCAGGACGTTTGATTTACTTCACATAAAAACTAAATTGAATCAGATTTTAAAGTATGGAAAGTAAAATATCCAATAATAATTTATCTTTTTTAACATCATTAATTGAATTTTATTGAGACGAATCAAAATTAGAACATTTTCACATTAAATGATAAACGGTACGATAAATCCCCTTCTGGAGGAGGAGCAGAAGTTCTGGTTCCGGTAGAACCGGGTCGACCGGACCATCAGTCCCAAATATTTTCCTAATCAGGGATCAAAGTTTGGTAGGAAGAATTTAAAGGACAAACGTCTGAACCAGAAACCCAGAGATACGAGTGGATAAAGGTTTTAACACCTGGTGACGACGTATTCATCGTCTTTAGATTATCCAGGTGATTCCAGGTGATTCCAGGTAAGAAAAGACTAAAAGCTCCTCCAGTTGATTCTGGTTCTCAAACATTCAACCGACTCTGGATGATGGCAGGTTAGAAAGGTGTTCAGAACGTTCTGGGTTCTGGTCGTTTTGATCTGAGCTGAAAGTCCAACAGGTGGATTAGAAAGTTGGACAGAAACACCTGGATGAGGGTTTTATTTCTCTGCTGTCCCTCTAAGCCTGGACATGATCATGTCCTCCGTCTCTAACGGGAAACTGAGCATCAGGCTGAGCTGTTCTGGTATCTGGTTCAGTCTGAAACCGGTTCTGGACCTCTGACTGAACCCAGTTAACTTTTAATGGGAGTCAACAGATGACAGAAGGTCATGATCCCAGGACGGGTCAGTGGACGGGTCAGCGGACGGGTCCCCTCGTCTGTCCCCTCGTCTCATCTGTCCCCTCGTCTCATCTGTCCCCTCGCCTGTCCTCTCTCCTTTCATTTAATGACGTTTGTCTCGTCTCTGCAGGGAAACGCCATCAAGACGTACAAATACAACGTCATCACCTTCCTGCCCCTGAACCTGTATGAGCAGTTTAAGAGGGTGGCCAACATCTACTTCCTGGCTCTGCTCATCCTGCAGGTCGGCGTCACTTCCTGGTTTGGTTTGTTCTCTGGTTTAGTTTCTCTGGTTTGGTTTCTCTGGTTTGGTTTCTCTGGTTTGGTTTCTCTGGTTTG
>NW_006800338.1:77184-81835 GCF_000485575.1 Poecilia formosa
TGGTTTGGTTTCTCTGGTTTGGTTTCTCTGGTTTGGTTTCTCTGGTTTGGTTTCTCTGGTTTGGTTTCTCTGGTTTGGTTCTGGTTTGGTTTTTCTGGTTTGGTTTCTCTGGTTTGGTTCTGGTTTGGTTTCTCTGGTTTGGTTTCTCTGGTTCAGTTTGTTCTGTAGGACTGAAGTAGTAACTGGTTCTTCTCGGTCTCAGATCATCCCGGACATCTCCACGCTCCCCTGGTACACCACTCTGTTTCCTCTGGTCATCGTTTTGGGAATCACTGCGATCAAAGACCTGGTTGACGACCTGGTGAGGCGGCCATGTTGGATCCGCAGACTTTAGCTGCTTTCTGACGCGTTTAAAACGGATAAATGAAGGAAAATGCTGGTTGGACTGTGCTGGACTTCAGTCTCTGTTGTCCTTCAGGCGCGTCACAGGATGGACAAGGAAGTCAACAACAGGAAGTGTGAAGTTTTGCTGGATGGACGGTCAGATCAGGTTTCAGTTCATGATTATTTTGTTCTTTATTGCATGAAAAGCTGAATATTGTGTTTTTCCTTCAGGTTTAAGGAATCGAAGTGGATGGACGTCCAGGTTGGAGACGTCGTCCGCATGAAGAAAAACGACTTTATTCCCGTATGATTGGTTTTATTTGCTCTTTTAAAAATGATTCTTCAAATTCATCATTTTGCCCCTTAAATTTGAGCTACAACATGTTAATGTTTTGTTTGTGTTACTGGCATATAACACACAACGGGACATTTAAGATGAAGATGGTTTATGTATTTCATTGAGCAGATCCTCTGTGGGCTGATGTTTGTTCTCCTCCTGCATGTTTCCTGTTTCCTTCAGGCCGACATCCTGCTGCTGTCCAGCTCCGAGCCCAACAGCTTGTGTTACGTAGAAACCGCCGAGCTGGACGGGTAAGAGCTTCTAAAACAAAAACCCATTTTTAATATTACAGGATTTATTCTAGAAATTCAAACCGGTATTTTCCCAGCGGGATCATCTGATTGGTGCTGTTTTGTTTGTTCCTGATTGCTGAGTCGACTCATGACTCAGCAGTAAAGTGTAAATCTAACAGCTGGAGTTTCTTCATGTTTATCTTAACATTACAAGCTGAGTTTAAACAAAGTTTCTAACAGGAAATTCATCCGTGACATCGAACCAAAACAAACTTCTGATCAGAAACTTTTAACATTTTACTGTCAACATGCTGAGAAGTTTTACTTTCTGCTTTTTTAAAGTCTGTAACTTTGGATGCAGCTCTGGTTCAGTCAGCTCTGATTTCTCAGGAAATGTTAGAAATAATTCAGATATTAATCATTTTGCAGAGAAACCAACCTGAAGTTTAAGATGGGGCTCCGAGTGACGGACCAGAGGCTGCAGGAGGAGCGACATCTGGCCCAGTTCAACGGTAAACTGGTCTCTGGACCCTCATGGTCCAGAGACCATGAGGGTTTATCTAACCAACAATGTTTTACAGTGTTGATGCAGACGCTCTGCAGCACTGCATCAAAATGGACCTCAGCGTTTTATGTATAAATTGTTCATGTGGGTGAAAAAATCATCTGGAAAAAGTTTTGGATTATTAAGAGGATAAAATGTATGGAGATAAATTGGGGCCACAGTTTTTGTTTTTTTGTTTAAATGTAGCTTTCAGTGTCAAATAATTTAGATTTTCATGGAGCTAAATTTGGGCCATAAAGTTTGTCTGAGTTCTTTTAAAACTAAAAACTATTTTTACATTTTGAAAATACAAAATAAAAAATTCCGTTTTTTTCCTTATATTTTTCAAATTTCTGTCAGATTTTTTTTGTGTCATTGACACATTTTTATCCGTTTCAAAATTATTTCTGTTCAGTTTGAAATATTTCAGTGAAATATATGCTTCTTTTGTTTGTTGTTGCTTATTAGTTTTAATTGGCTACTTAAATTTAAACTTGGATTATGTGACATCATCAACTGGAAATGATAAAAACTGAAATTTTAATTTTTATTGTTTTTACACATTTTTTTCAGTTTTTCTAACTTTTTGTTTCATCTGCCAATCAGGGCTGAGTTTCCTGATTCTCTGAATTATTAAACTGATCATTTTAATGTAGTGAAAAGTTTAGGAAACAAAAGTCAAAGAAATAAATGGGAATAAATAAACGCAGCATTAATTATTTTGCACTAGCCCCTTAACTGTCTAAATGAAATGTTAACGGTATTTTAGTCACTTGTTTTGTTCCCTATCATCTGATTGCAGCTCTGATCGAATGTGAGGAACCAAACAACCGGCTGGACAAGTTTACGGGGACGATGCTGTGGGACGGCGAGCGTTACCCTCTGGAGCTGGACAACATGCTGCTGCGAGGATGCAAAATCCGAAACACCGACTTCTGCCACGGCCTGGTCATCTTCGCAGGTCTCTGCTGTTTTAATGGTTTTCCTTTCTTTGAAATTTAGCCTAAAATGAATAAGCATTAACTCATGAGGTGGTTTAGATGATTGGTGCCTGGACTCTGTTGTAGGAGCCGATACCAAGATCATGAGGAACGGCGGCAAAACGAGGTTCAAGAGGACCAAGATAGACGAGCTGATGAACTACATGGTTTATACGGTGAGACGGACGTCAGCTTTAATTAAACTAGGGTTTCTGTTACATTTTATATTTCAGTATAAAAAGTGAGTTATTTACTTCTGACATTTTCTTTTCTCAGAGTTCTGACTTTATTTCTCAAAACTTTGAATTTTATTTTTTAATTTGAACATAAGAATATTTGGTTATTTATTTGATGTGACTCGATGCAGAATTAAGTTTCTTAGGGAAAACAGTAAATTTATTTTTATTGTTGGCCCTGATGTTGTTCCGTATTTGACACCCAGTCAGTGTGATGCAGCAGGAACAGGGCTGCTTGCTGTGGCGCCCCCTGTGGGCAGCAGCTGCTGAAGGCGTTGCGTTTCCTCTGTGCAGATCTTCGCTCTGCTCATCCTGGTGTCGGCCGGACTCGCCATCGGCCACTCCTTCTGGTACCAGGACATCGGAACCACCTCCTGGTACCTGAACGACGGCAAAGACCAAACCGTCGCCTACAGAGGCTTCCTCAGCTTCTGGGGCTACATCATCGTCCTCAACACCATGGTGCCCATTTCCCTCTACGTCAGGTCAGGATCAGCTGCAGAGTTTGGACATTAAATTAGCATCAGTTTGTCTGTTGGTTAAAGTAACACCGTTATGTTTTACAGTGTGGAGGTGATTCGTCTGGGCCAGAGTAAATTCATCAACTGGGACCTGCAGATGTATTATTCAGAGAAAGACACACCAGCTAAGGTACCAAACGACCGATGGTCAAACTTTCTGAGACTCAGAACTTTTTCCATCTCGGCTCCTTCCTGTTTCAGGCCCGAACGACGACCCTGAACGAGCAGCTGGGGCAGATCCAGTACATCTTCTCCGACAAAACGGGAACTTTGACGCAGAACATCATGCAGTTCAAGAAGTGCACCATCGCCGGGCGGAGTTACGGTGAATATGAGCCGCTTCAGAAACCCTGAACGAATCAGAGCTGGAGATGAAATGAAAATACCTTTAATATTCTCAGTTTATGGCTAAAGTTGAGGCTAACGCTGTGACAGTACATATTGGTAAACCTGAAACTAAGAGACATTTTTATTTCTGACATATTTACTTGAAGTAGAAAGGAAACGATGAGAACTAAAATGTGTTTTTGTCTTTTCCTGTCAGGAGGCCCAACCACGTCTGAAGGAGCATCTCTGGACAAAATAAAGGTACGAGTCGATTCGATAAACCATCAGAGAAGGTTCATCTGATCCAAACACATTTAATGATAAACTATCTGACTTTTACCAGGTTTGAAATGTAAATTATAGATTTATACCAATAAATCAAACCACGTCTGGATGAAACGTGCAGATTCCACCATATTATGATGAAAACCTCAGATAAAATGTTTCATGTCTTTTGTTTTGACTATAATTTATGATAATATACCAAAACGCCTCCTTGTCTGTCCTGCCTGCCAGCCGGTGGACTGGACCTGGAACCGCCACGCTGACAGGAAGTTCCAGTTTGTTGACCACTTCCTGGTCGCCAACATCAAATCCAAGAAGGACAAAGATGCTCTGGAGTTTTTCAAGCTTCTGTCGCTGTGCCACACGGTCATGGTGGAGAGCAACGAGGGTAAATGAATGACTTGGAGACACCTGAAGGTTTAAAGCAGAAACTCCAGCTGACTGATCTCATTCCTCCTGTTCCTAGGAGGCGAGTTGGTGTATCAGGCTGCGTCTCCTGATGAGGGCGCTCTCGTGACGGCAGCCAGGAACTTCGGCTTCGTGTTTCTGTCGCGCACCCAGGACACCATCACCATCTCTGAGATGGGCCAGGAGGCGACCTACGAGATGCTGGCCCTGCTCGACTTCAACTCTGACCGCAAGCGCATGTCGATCATCCGTAAGGCTGAACACCAGCTAACGTTAGCATAGCAGCCCAGAATATATAATGTTAGCATAGCAGCCCAGAATAAATAACGTTAGCATAGCGGCCCAGAATAAATGACGTTAGCATAGCAGCCCAGAATAAATGACGTTAGCATAGCAGCCCAGAATAAATGACGTTAGCATAGCAGCCCAGAATAAATGACGCTAGCATAGCAG